>NC_069508.1:31138313-31438313 GCF_027579735.1 Bombina bombina
CTCTTTATAGCATGTAGCAGGGTCAGTTTCTAAGTCCTGTAGGATACATTACCTTGGGAAGTAGATAGACCAACATTTTAGACTTTCATTACAAAAAAAATGAGTTAAGTATAAAAAGTATTTATTTTTTGCTTTATTTTTATGGGGTTTTTTCTACTATGCATTTTTTAAACATTTTGGGCTAGATTATAAGTGGTGGGCTATTGTTTGCGAGCAAGCTATATCGGACTTTCGAGTCTTTTCGTGCGCAAGTTAAATTTCACTCCTATTACAAGTTGAAAGTAAATGCAAACACGTGAGCGCAATCGCAATTTACACTAGAATGATTACCGTGACTTCTAAGCTCTGGTTAACTGTTGTTCTCAACTATAAAGTGGAAGAAAATGTCAAAAATACATTTTACAGTACAGTTACACTCAGAATAACATTGTCTGCTTAAAATTATTTCTAAAAAAATATGCAAGTTAGAAGGGCTCAACGTTAGAAGGTGTTAGGAAAAAATGGGCTGCAAATGGCTTTCCCATAGAGATACATACATACACATGTTTAAATAAGTATAGGTATGTATTATATATGTTTATATGTATGTACATATGTATTTATGTATTTATATGTGTATATATGTATTTATGTATTTATATGTGTATATATGTATTTACAGACATATATACACATTAAAACACATAAATACATATGTTGCAGGGCTGTGCGTGTTGCATCAATCGAGCAATAACAAATCCAAATTACAGTCCAAGAGCAAGGTCAAAAGGCAGGCTTGGTAACAAAAGGTTGGTAACAAGTATCCAAAGTACTGTAAACAAAGAAATAGTGCAGCCAGGAAGGATCCTATACACAAGCGCTAATAGAAACAACTGCTTTATTAAATAGTGCAGAAGCAGCCGCACTAACCCAACATCGTTTTAGGGTAAACAACTGAGAGCAGCATATGCACATACATACACCACACACACTCCATCATTGATTCTAATGCATATATAAAATGTTTTATATATTGGAATAAACGACCACACTGAATTAGAATGGTTAACTGTGTGTATCCCATTAACAAATAATATTTTTGCATTATTCCAATGTAAAAGATTGATAGCTAGTGTTCTGGTACCTTTGTTACCTAATGAAGGTTACAAACAGTATACAAATCAAGATTAAAATAGCACACACACACACATACTGTATATATATATATATGTATGTATATGTATATATATATTACTCTCTCTCTCTCTCTCTCTCTCTCATTTTCTATATGCTTTGTAATAGTCTGATTTCTACAAGAAATTTACCACCTTCATTCATTCTCCAAGCATTCAATAAGTTCATTTTTTTTTTTTACTTTTTGTATTATTTTTTTGCAATTTTTTTTACTTCCCTGACTGGTAACATTAAATGAAATATTCTTCAGTCAACAAGCAAAGCAGCATTTTTCTCTGTCTTCTAAAAATCATAAAAATATACTGTATTTCAAATTAAACTATTCTGTGCGCTGTTAAAGCTAGCGATTTTCACTAAACATATAGAAATATGACAAAGTGCTCCCTATCCCTGGAACATTGCAAAAAATATAAATAACAAGCTTTTACACCCAAAACCATGCTTTGTTATTAAGAGACATAATAGAATGAAACAAACCATTACGTTAAAATGCAACAGTCCATGAAATTCTTATTGAAGAAATACGGAATATACAGTGAATAAATAATAAACTAAGTATTATAGCAAGCAAATAGAAAATAGTATTTTACAAGCTAACATTTAACAAATACCTTTATTTGCATACTGCAGGGCTCCATCTGCTGTGGAAAATATTAGCTGAAAGAATAATTTAATATTTAATACAAGTTGTTAATTATAATTTGCACATTTACAAATCAGCACTGATAGCAATACAAATTATGAAATATAAGGGTGTTATGCAGAATAGCTGGCAAAATAAAATGACAGACAAAGTTAATGGGGTATTTCGAACAAGAGCTCTGTCAGAACACATCAAAGAAATAATTCAGTTACTAAGAGCTTGCAATGGAAAAATCTATTTAAAATATTAAAATGCTGTTTGGTAAAAAGCTTTTTCATACTGCATTTTACTTAAACAGTAGCTTATTTCCATGGGTCATTAGTAAAACAGCCGGATACATTCTGCAAAGTAGCATTGGAATACGTGAAACTAAACAGGAGATATATTTCTGCCATATGTTTAATAAATCCTAGAAATAAGCACAGATTTAGTCTTGCACAGGATATTATGGGATGTTTTCTTCTTTTTTTTCTAAGAACCAATATAATATTTTGGATATACTCTTGGGCCATATATATTAGTCTGTTTTTGAAAGATTTAGTTTCTTTTTAAAACTGTATGCTAGTGTCACAAGTACAAACTGACTTTAATTTAGTGAAAATACAGATAGAAACATTGATTTTTTCATTAATCCCACGTTTCAGTGCACTCTTCTCACCCAGCAGAAGATATAGATTTCAAGCAAGAAGATTTAATGTAGAAATGTTTTAACAGAGATTTCTGCACGAGCAATTGCCAATGCAGCTACTAATGGTTATTGTGTGTGTATCTTTGAAATATAGCAACACCAGATCTGCCAATATTATTCTATAGGGACAATATATGCAGAATATGGGTTGTTAATTCTATGTTTAATTCATTTAATATTCAATATAGCTGGTGTCACATACGGTGTAATAAAAGGCCAATATTACTAGTATTTTCCTGTATTGTCCTGGTGCTAGAGCCTATAATTAGTCATGAGTATCAGGGATTACATTTATCAAGCTGCGAATGCGCTGGTGAATCGTGATGTAGGCTTGCATGAGAGAACCTGTAATGCTGGTTAACAAGAAGCGGCTGCTGCTTTTTGACCTCTCTGTCACCTCAAGGGTGGTGGAGTTAAATCATCCTAGTTAGATCTAATTGGCATAACTGACAAACCTTGCTCTTATGTGATTGGTTGCATGAGAGTAAGGGGCGTGGCTTATAGCGATGCCGGGTGAAGGAGTTCATGGCTACAATCCTTGTCCTCTCTGGTGTGCTTCCATCATACTTAATTATGGTGAAATGTATTAAGCCCTAAAACATTCTACTGAGTTATTGGCGAGATGAAAGCACATGCTAATATCAGTCCCTAATAGGCCATTGCAAAAAAGACCATGAACATGATTCCCACCATGTTTTTTAATGGGTATAGCTCTCAACTTCTCTTAATTTACAAAACCTTGCAAGTTGTGCTAAAATTAGATGTATATTGCGGCTCTTTGCGTGCATCTGAAGTAGCGTGCATATTATGAGTTGACAATAAATGAGAGCGCAATTGACCTTAATGCTTGTATGGTTAGCAGGCTTTGTTAACTGTTGTGCTCTACTAAAAAGTTGCACAAAATACATTAAAAATACATTGATAAGTACAGTTACACTCATAATAACACTAACAATTATTAAAAAAAAAATTGCATAAAAAAGTTATAAGGTCTCAAAGATATGAGGTGTCAAGTGTTAGGGGAAAAAAAGGGTTCCAAAGGAACGTCTGGCGCGTTTTGGCATTAGCTTCTATGAATACGGCTAATGCCCAAATGCGTCAGACACTGAGGGCTGCCATTTCTTTTTATCTGGATTTACTGTTCCTATCTTTTTATCGTGGATTTATAAAACATTGGAGTTTTATTTGCTCTACCTGTTGATGGTTTGTTCAGACCGCAGTTCAGTTAACGGACATGTGCATTGAGCATTGTGTCTCACCGTACCTATTTCTACCAACATGCTGAATTTGTTTACACTAGTAGCTATACAATCCCATCATGGGAACTCCAACTTAGGAGGATCGGTGACGTAGCAGAAATTGAAACACACAAATGTACCGCTGCCACATTATTAGGATCCTGTGAAGGCAAAGTGCTTCTTTTTGTAAGCCACAAGCAAGGGGAGCATGTGGTGTGTGATACTCATCCACGAAGTGACCTGAGACCCCGGAGGGTTGAGCAATATTGATTGAAAGAGAGTATCCCTGTGTTCAAGTGACTTCTTTATACTCATACATTTATTCATCTCAGCGGACTTTCCATTATAGGTGCATGCTGCACATTTGTTTTATATATCTTATTCCATAGTGTAGGGAACCCTCCCACCCTCCTGTGAAAGGCCACCCACCTGCCTCTATGTCACACTGTCTGAGTCACTGTCTGTATCGTTGGTCTGCCTTCATATGGTAAGGAAGCACAATAATTGCTTCCTTAATATAATATGATGACAGATATTCAGACTTCAGCCACACTCCTAGGTCTAATAATAGACAAGGAGGTTGTGTAGGTATTTTACTTTCCTCCCGTTGTACCTTCCAACAAATACATCCCATCTCTTCCCTCACATTTTCCTCATTCGAAGGCCACATGATTCGCTTATTCTCTCCCCTCTCTATACGTGTTGCAGTCATATACCGATCCCCTGGCTCTTTAGCTCAATTTCTAGATCACTTGGCTGCCTGGCTACCTTATTTCCTTTCCTCAGACACCCCTGCCCTCATTCTTGGTAATTTCAACATCCCTCTTGACAATCCCACTGCCTCCTCTGCAAAACAACTTCTGCAACTCACTTCCTCTTTTGGTTTGTCACAATGGACTGACTCTCCCACTCACAAAGATGGTCACTCCCTTGACCTGATCTTTAGCTATCGATGCACTATTTCAAACTTCACAAACTCTCATTTTCCTCTTTCTGACCCCATCTACTCACTTTCAACATCTAATCCCTTCTTACAACTTTCCCTCCTTCTACTCCTTACACCAAACTTCCTAGAAGCATTATGTCATTAGATCAGCAACAGCTTGCTAATTCCCTCTAACCTCTCCTCCATCTCCTGCTTCTCCTGCCCTGACCAATCTATCTGCCATTATAATTCCACCCTTACATCGGTCCTTGACAATCTGGCCCCTCTTACCATTGCTCGGAAATCACACACTCATCCTCAGCCCTGGCATACTCCTCTGACACAGTACCTACGCAGATGTTCCCGTACTGCTGAGCGGCACTGGAGAAAATCTCTGAGTTCAGCTGATTTCCTTCATTACAAATTCATTTTGAATTCCTACTATTCTGCCCTTAATCTCTAAAAGCAACATTACTTCTCTACTCTTATCTCTAATCTTTCTTCAAACCCAAAACATCTGTTCTCCACTTTCAATACTCTTCTCTGCCCACCCCCTAATACAACTTATCTGTCAGCTCAAGACTTTGTCAGCCACTTCAATAACAAAATCGACTCCATCCCTCTCACCCCCTCAAATGCTTGCAATCAACCACAACCCACATAGCCATAAATTTAGGTCTTTCTCCCCTGTTACTGATGAAAAAGTTTCAGTACTTATACTGAGCTTAAACCTCACTACCTGTCCTCTTGATCCTATCACCTCACAGCTGCTCCCCTCCCTCTCTTCTACCCTTACCCCTATACTCACACACATTTTTAACCTCTCCCTCAGCACCAGTATATTTCCCTCATCTCTGAAACATGCACTGGTCACACCTATCCTCAAAAAACCTCTTGATCCAACCTCCCCATCCAACTACCGCCCTATTTCCCTACTCCCTCTTGCCTCAAAGCTTCTCAAAAAGCTAGTATATGCATGCCTATCCAATTTCCTTACATTAAACTCCCTCCTTGACCCACTGCAATCTGGATTTCATCCCCATCACTCCACAGAGACAGCAATCGTTAAGGTTACCAACTATCTACTTACAGCAAAATCAAAAGTCCACTTCGTTCTGCTTATCCTCCTTGATCTGTCTGCAGCCTTTGATACTGTTGACCATCCTCTTTTGCTCCAAACCCTCAAATCCTTCAGCATTTGTGACACAGCCCTCTCATGGTTCTCTTCCTACCTGTCAAACCGTACCTTTAGTGTAGCCTTCTCTGGGGTCTCCTTTGTCACCACTTTCTGTTTGGGTACCACAAGGCTCTGTCCTCGGTGCCCTTCTCTTCTTAATCTCCACCTCATCATTAGGTTCCCTAATAAAGTCCCATGGATTCCAATATCATTTGTATGCAGACAACACCCAAATCTACTTCTCTGCACCAGACCTATCTCCTTCCATGCTAACCCGTATAACTAAATGTCTTTCTCACATCTCTTCCTGGATGTCCTATCACTATCTCATGCTAAATCTCTCCAAACTGAAATCCTTATTTTCCCCCTTCTTCTAAAATCTCCACTCCCAACCTCTCTATAACTGTCGACAACTCCATCATTACCCCTACCCTGCATGCCCGATGTCTTGGGGTCACACTTGACTCATATCTTTCTTTCACACCTCACATTCAGTCCTTGGCTAAATCCTGCCACTTCCACCTTAAAAACATCTTTACAATTAGACATTTCCTTACACAAGACACTTCTAAGACTTTAATTCACTCTCTCATCCTTTCCCGTCTCAATTACTGCAACTCTGTCCTCTCCGGTCTACCCAGCTACCGCCTAGCTCCTTTGCAATCCATAATGAATTCCTCTGCCAGGCTCATCTTCCTTATACATCTCTTTTCATCTGCTGCACCTCTCTGCCAATCCCTTCACTGGCTTCCTCTTGCCTCCAGGATTAAACACAAAATTCTCACTCTGACATACAAAGGTAATGGGATGGTACCTGCACTGCTCCCCCCTATATCTCAGTCCTTGTCTCCAGATACTCTCGCTCCCGTCCCCTTCGCTCTGCTCAGGACCTCCTACTCTGCTCCTCTCTTGTTACCTCCTCACGCTCCCGCTTACAGGACTTCTCTAGACTGGCTCCCATCTTGTGGAACTCTCTGCCTTGCTCCACAAGAGTGCTCCCTAAAGACTCTACTTTTCAGGAATACATACAACCTACACTAACCTTTCTTTATACCGTTTCCTCTCCTCCATTGCTATACCCTTGAACCCTTTAGCATGTAAGCCTAAGAGCCATGCTGTTTGTAGATCACCTTCTTTAGAGCTGACTACAACAGTGCGACTCTTGGCAGGGCCCTCTACCCATCTGATCCCTAAAAATGTTTCCTTGTATTCCACCTATGTTGATAGCGCTGTGGAATCTGTTGGGCTCTACAAATAACCGATAATAATAATAATAAAGATGTCTTCTGCCCACAGCTGCAGTATCTGTTATCAAAGCTGACTGCAGGGAATGCAGAATGAACGAAAGTGTTGGACGTAGGCACTACGTCAACACAGTTTGCTGGGCAAAATACTGCGTGATGTAGTGCCTAAATCCATTTGATTTAAGGAATTAATACTTAAGTAATGTTTTAAAAGGCAGTGAATTATATGTTATCTTCAGGATTCTAACATATTTTTTAATGCAATATAGAACAAAACATTTTTATTTGAAGGTGGATTGCTTAGAATGCGGGGGGAAGGGCACATTACATTATACTCACACCTATTCTGAATATACAGTAACAGCTCATAATAAAAATTAGACTTGTGTGTTTCGTTTCTGACAAATTCGGAATTCAGACGAATTTTGGCCGATTCAGCGATTTGGATGCATCTGAGTTTCCGAATCGGCACATCCCGAAAAATTCCAAATAATTCCGAAAATTAATAAATTTGTTTCCGAATTTTCGGATACATTATTCATATTCGTAATTTTTCATTGTTCCTAAACCGCAGTTCCCCGACACTAACTCTAAGTCTATAATAAAGGTATTAACCCCTAAACTATAGTTCCCTGACATCGCGGACACTAACTAAACCTATTAACCCCTAAACCGCCATCCCAAAACATCGCCAACATAAACTAAACCTATTAACCCCTAAACCGCCGTTCCCAAACATCCCCAATACTAACTAAACTTATTAACCCCTAAACCACCGGCCCCCACATCGCAACAACCTAAATTAAACTATATTAATCCCTAAACCTAACACCCCCTAACTTTAAACCTAACCCTTACCCTATCCATAACCCTAACCCTAAACCTAACACCCCCTAACTTTAACATAATTAAAATATAACAAAATTAAAGTTACAATTATTAACTAAATGATACCTATTTAAATCTAAATACAAAGTAGCTTACCTATATTAACCCCTAAACCTAACACCCCCAAACTTTAAACCTAACCCTAAACCTAATACCCCCTAACTTTAACATTATTAAAAAATAACTAAATTAAAGTTACAATTATTAACTAAATAATACCTTTTCATATAAATTTAAATCTAAAAACAAAGTAACTTAGTTATATTGTAGCTAGCTTAGATTTTATTTTGATTTCACAGGTAAGTTATTTATTTTAACTAGGTAGACTAGTTAGTAAAAAATAGTTATTAATTATTTACTAACTACCTAGTTAAAATGTAAACAAACTTACCTGTGAAATAAAAATAAAACCTATGCTGCCTTACACTAAAACTTACCATTACAAAATAAAAAACTACCATTACAAAAAAAAAACACTAAAATTACAAAAAATAAAAAAATCTACCATTACAAAAAATAACAAACTAAATTATCCAAGACAATAAAAAAATTCCTATTCTAATAACTCTTTTAAAAAAAAAAAAAAAAAAAAACATCCCTAATCTATAATAAACTACCAGGGGCCCTTAAAGGGGCCTTTTTTAAGTCCTTAAAAGGGCATTTTGTAGGGCATTGCCCTAAAGATATCAGCTCTTTTCCTATAATAGAAAAACACAAAGACCCATTAACATTACAAACCCCCACCCCCCAAACCCACAAAATAAAAATGAAGTTAAACCTAATCTACCCATTGCCCTGAAAAGGGCATTTGTATGGGCATTGCCCTTAAAAGGGCATTCAGCTCTTTTACTGCCCTTAAAAGGGCATTTAGCTCTTTTAAGAGTGCCCACCCTAATCTAAAAAATAAACCACTCCAAAAAAAAAAACATTACAGAAAATAACAAACTAATTATCAAAAATAATAAAAATTATTCCTATTCCAATACCCATTTAAAAAAAAACACCCCAAAATAAAAAAACCTAATCTGTAATAAACTACCAATAGCCCTTAAAAGGGCCTTTTGTAGGGCATTGCCCTAAAGAAACCAGCTTTTTTGCTCACAAATAAATACAAAGAGCCACTAACATTACAAACTCCCACCCTCCAAACCCACAAAATAAAATGTAACTATCTAAAAAACCTAATCTACCCATTGCCCTGAATTTCCTGAAAAGGGCATTTGTATGGGCATTGCCCTGAAAAGGGCATTCAGCTTTTTTACTGCACTTAAAAGGGCAATCAGCTCTTTTAAGAGTGCCCACCCTAATCTAAAAATAACACCCCAAAAAACCTTAAAAAAAAACCTAACACTAACCCCTCTTTAGGTACTCACTGTTGTTGAGGTCCCACTTGAATGATCTTCATCCAGGCGGCATCTTCATCCAGGTGGCACCATCTTCATCCATCGCGGGACCAGCATCTACTTCATCCCTGTGGAGGTGGAGCGGCGATGCGCGGAGGCGGGGGTCCAGGCCGAAGTCTGGGAGGAGGTCCATCAATCCGAAGTGGAGGTCCTCTTCATGCGATTGTCTGCCCCACACTGAGGATTTAAATGCAAGGTACCCCTTTTATACTGGGGGAACCATTGCATTCCTATTGAATCAGCCAATAGGAATAAGAGCTGCTTAAATCCTATTGGCTGTTCAAATCAGCTAATAGGATTT
This sequence comes from Bombina bombina, assembly GCF_027579735.1. NCBI lineage: Eukaryota > Metazoa > Chordata > Amphibia > Anura > Bombinatoridae > Bombina > Bombina bombina. Next base: position 31,147,994 of record NC_069508.1, read on the forward strand.
AAGCAGCTCTCATTCCTATTGGCCCTTGGTAGTTTATTATAGATTAGGGATTTTTTTTATTTTGAGGTGTTTTTTTTTTTGTTTTGTTTTTTAAAAAAAGAGGTATTACAATAGGAATAATTTTTATTGTCTTGGTAGTTTTTTTTATTTTTTGTAATTTTAGTGTTTTTTATTTTTTGCAATTGTAGGTTGTTTTTTTTTTGTAATTTTAGTGTTTGCTTGGTTTTATTTTTATTTCACAGGTAAGTTTGTATTTATTTTAACTAGGTAGTTAGTAAATAGTTAATAACTATGTTTTACTAACTAGTCTACCTAGTTAAAATAAATTACCTGTGAAATAAAAATAAAACCTAAGCTATCTGCAATATAACTATTAGTTATATTGTAGCTAGCTTAGGTTTTATTTCACAGGTAAGTTACTTTGTATTTAGATTTAAATAGGAATTATTTAGTTAATAATTTAAACTTTAATTTAGGTCTATTTAAATTATGTTAAAGTTATGGGGTGTTAGGTTTAAGGTTAGGGTTAGGTTTAGGGGTTAATATAGTTTAATTTAGGTTGTTGCGATGTGGGGGCCGGCGGTTTAGTGGTTAATAGGTTTAGTTAGTGCTGGCAATGTGGAGGGGTGCGGTTTATGGGTTAATAGGTTTAGTTAGTGTCGGCAATGTCAGAGAACTGCGGTTTAGGGGTTAATAGGTTTAGTTAGTGTTGGCGATGTTTGGGGACGGCGTTTTAGGGGTTAATAGGTTTAAATAGCGTTAGCGATGTAGGGGGGTTTAGGGGTTAATAGTTTTAGTTAGTGTCGGCGATGTCGGGAAAAGGCAGTTTAGGGGTTAATACTTTATTTAGTGATGTATTTAGTGTTGGCGATGTTTGGTAACAGCGGTTTAGGGGTTAATAGGTTTAGATAGTGTTGGCGATCTGGGGGGTGCAGTTTAGGGGTTAATAGGTTTAGTTTGTGTCAGCGATGTCGGGGAACTACGGTTTCGGGGTTAATAACTTTATTTTGTTACTTAGTGTCGGCGATGTGGGGGGTGGCAGTTTAGGGGTCAATAGGTTTAGGTAGTGTTAGTGATGTGGGGGGACAGCGATTTAGGGGTTAATAGCTTTATTTAGTGGCAGCGTGGGTGGCAGAGGCGGTTTAACATAATTTTCTTTTGGCATTTGCTGGGACATTAGTTAGAGATAACAATTTGGTCCGTAATAAAGATTCAGTCAGACATTAATAATAATTTGGTAACGGTTTTGAATGCATCCGAAGTTCAAAATTCGGAACAACACAAATAAATTCCGAAACCGAATTACCGACACATACCAAATTATTAGGAATGTCTCAAACCAAATTTTTTTACGTAACGAATCGAAATGAAACGAAGTGAACCAAATTTTTCGATCGAGCACAAGTCTATTAAAAATTAGATCATGATCCCATTTAGTTAAAATTTGCAGAAATAAATTACTATTGCTATTTATTAATTTTATTTAACTTTATATACTAAGATTAACTGCTTTTAGAGCATTTTTTTCTGTTCATTGTTGCTGAGGGACACTCAAAAATCCTTTATCAGCCAAATTTGGTCTGATATAGATTATCATACAGCATCTGATCAAATTAGATTTTTTTGTTCATGGAAATCCTGGCCTGACACTGGCCTAGATTTGGAGTTCGGCGGTAGCCGTCAAAACCAGCGTTAGAGGCTCCTAACGCTGGTTTTGGCCGCCCGCTGGTATTTGGAGTCAGTGATTAAAGGGTCTAACGCTCACTTTTCAGCCGCGACTTTTCCATACCGCAGATCCCCTTACGTCAATTGCGTATCCTATCTTTTCAATGGGATCTTTCTAACGCTGGTATTTAGAGTCGTTTCTGAAGTGAGCGTTAGAGCTCTAACGACAAAACTCCAGCCGCCTGAAAATAGCAGGAGTTAAGAGCTTTCTGGCTAACGCCGGTTCATAAAGCTCTTAACTACTGTACCCTAAAGTACACTAACACCCATAAACTACCTATGTACCCCTAAACCGAGCTCCCCCCACATCGCCGCCACTCGATTAAAATTTTTAACCCCTAATCTGCCGACCGCCACCTACGTTATACTTATGTACCCCTAATCTGCTGCCCCTAACCCCGCCGACCCCTGTATTACATTTATTAACCCCTAACCTGCCCCCCACAACGTCGCCGCCAGCTACATAAAATAATTAACCCCTAATCTTCCGACCGCAAAGCGCCGCCACCTACGTTATCCCTATGTACCCCTAATCTGCTACCCCTAACACCGCCGACCCCTATATTATATTTATTAACCCCTAATCTGCCCCCCTCAACGTCGCCGACACCTGCCTACACTTATTAACCCCTAATCTGCCAAGCGGACCTGAGCGCTACTATAATAAAGTTATTAACCCCTAACCCGCCTCACTAACCCTATCATAAATAGTATTAACCCCCTAATCTGCCCTCCCTAACATCGCCGACACCTACCTTCAATTATTAACCCCTAATCTGACGACCGGAGCTCACCGCTATTCTAATAAATTGATTAACCCCTAAAGCTAAGTCTAACCCTAACACTAACACCCCCCTAACTTAAATATAATTTACATCTAACGAAATAAATTAACTCTTATTAAATAAATGATTCCTATTTAAAGCTAAATACTTACCTGTAAAATAAATCCTAATATAGCTACAATATAAATTATAATTATATTATAGCTATTTTAGGATTAATATTTATTTTACAGGCAACTTGGTATTTATTTTAACTAGGTACAATAGCTATTAAATAGTTAAGAACTATTTAATAGTTACCTAGTTAAAATAATAACAAATTTACCTGTAAAATAAATCCTAACCTAAGATATAATTAAACCTAACACTACCCTATCAATAAAATAATTAAATAAACTACCTACAATTACCTACAATTAACCTAACACTACACTATCAATAAATTAATTAAACACAATTCCTACAAATAAATACAATTAAATAAACTAGCTAAAGTACAAAAAATAAAAAAGAACTAAGTTAGAAAAAATAAAAAAATATTTACAAACATAAGAAAAATATTACAACAATTTTAAACTAATTACACCTACTCTAAGCCCCCTAATAAAATAACAAAGCCCCCCAAAATAAAAAATTCCCTACCCTATTCTAAATTAAAAAAGTTACAAGCTCTTTTACCTTACCAGCCCTGAACAGGGCCCTTTGCGGGGCATGCCCCAAGAATTTCAGCTCTTTTGCCTGTAAAAGAATAAATACAATACCCCCCCCCAACATTACAACCCACCACCCACATACCCCTAATCTAACCCAAACCCCCCTTAAATAAACCTAACACTAAGCCCCTGAAGATCTTCCTACCTTGTCTTCACCATCCAGGTATCACCGATCCGTCCTGGCTCCAACATCTTCATCCAACCCAAGCGGGGGTTGGCGATCCATCATCCGGTGCTGAAGAGGTCCAGAAGAGGCTCCAAAGTCTTCCTCCTATCCGGCAAGAAGAGGACATCCGGACCGGCAAACATCTTCTCCAAGCAGCATCTTCGATCTTCTTCCATCCGGTGCGGAGCGGGTCCATCTTGAAGCAGGCGACGCGGATCCATCCTCTTCTTCCGTTTTCTCCCGACTAATGACGGTTCCTTTAAGGGATGTCATCCAAGATGGCGTCCCTCAAATTCCGATTGGCTGATAGGATTCTATCAGCCAATCGGAATTAAGGTAGGAATTTTCTGATTGGCTGATGGAATCAGAATCAAGTTCAATCCGATTGGCTGATCCAATCAGCCAATCAGATTGAGCTCGCATTCTATTGGCTGATTACAGTTTTTAGGTCTGGAAAGTCCACAATTTTCAGATTTAAATTACAGGAACAGAAGGCAATATAATTAATGAAAATGTATTGCAGAGTTGTTTCACTACATGTAATTAAGCATTTTATATTACAATCTCTAAATGTTTGCTGTCCTTTAAGAGGGGAGTTACGAATACATTAAGAGACAGAAGAATCCAGAATAATGTGAGAGTTTTTAAACTACTAAATTGATCATTCAGCAGATTTAAAAAGTGCAGATATTGGAGTTTAAATTTACACCTTAAAATGAAATTCAGGATCAGTTGATTAATGATACAACAACTGAGATAATGGATATTGCACGTTTTACTAAACATCAGTGTATTTACTAAATAATTATACTGTATAAGCATTATTGTGTAGTATGAAGCAGTAATCAGACTCTGTATACAATACATAATAGAAAAAAATCAATGAGCTACAAAAACACTTATACTGTAGTTAACTCCCTAGCAATAATTATTTATAATGATAATGTGCTGAATATACAAAAAAATAGCTTAAATATTATAGGTAGAAATATAGGTTAATAAAGGCCTAACCCAAAACACAAGAGTTAAAGTTAGCTTTATAGCAGCAATGCACTGCTGGACAGTGAGCCAATGAAAAGAGACATATATGCATAGCAACCAATAATCAGCTAGTTCCAAGTGCTTTACTTCTCCTGAGGCCAAAACAATCATGTGGAGTTGTCATGTTCCTTGTTCAGAGGAGACTTGCCTGGTGTTTTGGGGCTGTACTGACCTTACTCATTGAGATTAGACTGATTTACTTCAGTAAAGTTTTCCTTTGTGAAAAGCACAATTGGGCTTAAAGAGGTCGCTCTTAGGTGGTAGCTCTCAACTGAACAAAATACTGAGCTGTTGTTTGTTCCTGGTAGAGCGCTTCTATTTCTGTATTTATTTGTAATATGACCCTGGGGAAGTCTCCCTAAAGGTGATGGGGGGAAACCAGACTTGTACTCCTTGCCCAATGTGCTTAGAGGGATATGGCTGCACCTTATTGATGAGGCCCAAAGGAGGTTAAAGTGATTGTCTGAGGTTGTCATGTTCCTTGTTCAGAGGAGAATTGTGTGGTATTTCGGGGCTGGACTGACCTTACGAGGTGGGATGAGACTGATGTACTTTAGGAAAGTTCTCAGCTGGGAAAAGTACACTGGAGCTCCACATTGCAGGAAATAGTGCTGCCCTCTAGTGCTCTTGCAAATGATTACATTCTTGCAAAACTGCTGCCATATAGTGTTCCAGAAATGGCCGGCTCATAAGCATGCATACTGGTTTTCAACAAAAGATACCAAGAGAACAATGCTGCTATAGCTCAATCCCAAGAAAGCTTGGCTGAATTACAAAACGAAAATAATGAAGCTCCCGTTACCCGTTGAGACATACATTCCTACAAGTAGGTCAGTTAATCAAAGAAGGCTTATCAGAAGTAATGAAAAATATACCAGTAGCAAATTTAGGAGGGAGAGAGGAGTATCTTGAAGAACAAGCAGAGTCTCAGACCACTGACATGGATATATTAACTTGGAAACTCACTGCAGAGGAAGCACAAATCATTTTCCTACAAAATAAGATCTGGGCAATTGGGGCAGGAGGCAAAACCTCTGTATTAGAGGTAGCCCTAAAAAAAATTGCATCCGATAAACTCCTCTGTAAGCATCAAGATATCTTTAAAACCATACTAAATGACCCTCAAATATCAGAACTTCACTTGGATAGGGACAACAGGTCTCTGAGACCACCTTCCATGAATACAGACTAACCTTTTCATTTTATTGCTTTCAAGATTAAGAATGTATAATGAATACGTCCAAAAAACACAATCTTTTCAGATAAAAATGCTCAACTCAAATTTGATGCCAATCTCATCCTGATGAAAACCAGATACCTTACTTTACATCTCAAAGACCATGGAATCCCCTACAGGTGGGACTTCTGAAAAATGACAAACTTGTAACTCACCGTACACCAGAAGACCTTAAAGATTTCAGCAAACAGCTAGATATACCCAAACCTACCCTGACCTTCATTGATCCAACTAAAGACACTTATCTGAGAGAATTAAAATTGAATTTTAATTTAAGGTTTATTGATTCTAAGTTCTAGTTAAAATATTTACATGTTTTATTCTGGTCAACACAATATTGATAAGATATGCCTTTATTTTGCAGCTTACTCACAGTTTTTGTTATGCCTCTTTCTTCTCCTCCACCTGTTCTCTTTTCTTCTTCTCTTGTAGCTGGAGGTGGTGTCATTGGAACTGTGGACCTCGGCCAGACACACACACAACTCTTGCCTTAAGACAACAAAAGTTGTAAGTTTATTTTTAAGTTTAAGTTTATTTTCTCACCTAACAATGACCTCACAACACATTTTACTAATATCACAAAACTGCAATGGTCTAAATTTGCCAACAAAGCATTCCATTGCTCTAAATTGGTTTAGGAAGTTGCAGGGAAATATAATATTCCTGCAGGAAATGCATTTCCCAAGACACTCTTTGGCCCATATTTATCAAGCTCCGTATGGAGCTTGAAGGGCCGTGTTTCTGGCGAGTCTTCAGACTCGCCAGAAACACAAGTTATGAAGCTCTGAGCAGGCGGACGGGAATCGCCGGAAATCAACCTGTTCAAATACGATCGGGTTGATTGACACCTCCCTGCTGGTGGCCGATTGGCTGCGAGTCAGCAGGGGGCGGCGTTGCACCAGCAGCTCTTGTGAGCTGCTGGTGCAATGTTAAATTCGGAGAGCGTATTGGCCTCCGCATTTAGCGAGGTCTTGCGGACCTGATCCGCAGTGTCGGATCAGGTCCACAAGACCTTTGATAAATAGGGGCCCTCAAGTTAAACACTACCTGATTTTTAATAACAGGCATTCAAAAAGATCTTCAAACTTGGAAAGACCTTCCATTCTTGTGGTGGGGACGAGTACAGCTTCAGACTGGATTTTCATTTTCCTATTATGAATGAAATTTACATAGTTTATTATTTATTCTAAATGATACCAGCAATTTAAATCAGTATATATATATATATATATATATACAGGGCTCAACATTTCCACTCTTTACTAGCCATTGGCGAGTGGAAATTTAATTGTGACGAGTGAAAGTTAGTGAGGGAATGTTGAGAGATAAGGTAGAGGGTTAAAAAAGAGATTGAAAAGAAGAGGGAGGGGGAAAAGATAGTAAAGGAGAGATTATAATTAATAAAAGAAAATCTCCAGGTCTGCACAATAATGTGTTTCACAATGGCTAAACATATGCAAAGAGGGGGTGGAGTAGTGGTTGTGGTGTCTGGTGTGGGCAGGCAGTCGGTAGGATCAGAAGTGGCGAGTAAAATTTTGGTATGGCTTGTAGCTTACAACCTGAAATTTTGAGCCCTATATATATATATATATATATATATATATATATATATATATATATATATATATATATATATATATATATATATATATTGCACATGTATCTTGTATTTTACTAGTTTTTCCCAATAAAGCTGGTTTGAGAGGGAAAAAGTAAGTTTAAACAGTACTGAACAGCTTTACTTCCAATATTGCGGCTACACTTTAGCTAACATGCTATTAATATTCTGTAGAACAAGTATGGTAAAGCGAGCTTGCGATAGAACTACAACACGTATAGTACAGTGTAAACTTATAGTGGCTATAAAACTACAATATTAAAAAAAGTAAATTGAAAACACAAATTAAAATTACATCTATCCGAATCATAAAATTTTCATTTATCTTTTGCTTGGAAGTGATGTTCAAAATATCTTAAAGGGACATTCCAGCCAAAATTGGAATGCACATTTTTGTAATTTACATTTATTAGCAAAAATGCTTCTAATAAAAGCTATAGCTCTTCCAAATGTGTATTTAAGTATGCACTGTGCACCAGTGCTTTAAACACAGTACTTTTTCAGAGAGCCTAAGGTGCTTGTACTATCTGGTAATGACTTTCGGCTAGATTACGAGTTTTGCGTTATGGTTTTAACGCTGAAAAAATGGCAATTTCAGCGTAAAAACAGTAACGCAGCCATTACCAGTCGTGTCAGTATAGCTATACCACAAGCATTTTAGCCTGTAACGCAACATCAATCCCACACTCAAAAAATGATTTTGAGTGTGGGATTGAGTGTCGGATTTTCATATCGCCGGTATTACAGGTTGTGCGGTGAGGCTAAAATGCTTGCGTTACAGCCTATACCGATACGATCCATACCGCCATCTGAAAGCAGTCGTTATGGATTTTGTGTAACAAAAATGTTTCACAAAACTCATAACTAAAGTGTTACAAAGTACACTAACACCCATAAACTACCTATTAACCCCTAAACCGAGGCCCTCCCGCATTACAAACACTATATTAAACCTATTAACCCCTAATCTGCCGCACACCCACATCCCCGCCTCTATAATAAAGTCATTAACCCCTATCCCGCCGCTTCCGCCACCGCCGCCACTAACTAAACCTATTAACCCCTAAACCGCCATCCCCCACATTGCCACTAATAAATAAAACTAATAACCCCTAAACCTATCACCCCCTAACTTTAAATTAAAATTACAATATTCCTATCTTAAAATAAATAAAAACTTACCTGTAAAATTAAAAAAACCTAAGTTTAAACTATAAATTAACTTAACATACAGTGGGGAAAAAAAGTATTTAGTCAGCCACCAATTGTGCAAGTTCTCCCACTTAAGAAGATGAGAGAGGCCTGTAATTTTCATCATAGGTATACCTCAACTATGAGAGACAAAATGTGGAAACAAATCCAGACAATCACTTTGTCTGAATTGGAAAGAATTTATTTGCAAATTATGGTGGAAAATAAGTATTTGGTCAATATCAAAAGTTCATCTCAATACTTTGTTATATATCCTTTGTTGGCAATGACAGAGGTCAAACGCTTTCTGTAAGTCTTCACAAGGTTGTCACACACTGTTGCTGGTATGTTGGCCCATTCCTGCATGCAGATCTCCTCTAGAGCAGTGATGTTTTGGGGCTGTCGCAGGGCAACACGGACTTTCAACTCCCTCCAAAGGTTTTCTATGGGGTTGAGATCTGGAGACTGGCTAGGCCACTCCAGGACCTTGAAATGCTTCTTACGAAGCCACTCCTTCATTGCCCGGGCGGTGTGTTTGGGATCATTGTCATGCTGAAAGACCCAGCCACATTTCATCTTCAATGCCCTTGCTGATGGAAGGAGGTTTGCACTCAAAATCTCACAATACATGGCCCCATTCATTCTTTCATGTACACGGATCAGTCGTCCTGTTCCCTTTGCAGAGAAACAGCCCCAAAGCATGATGTTGCCACCCCCATGCTTCACAGTAGGTATGGTGTTCTCTCTCCTCCAAATACAACAAGTTGTGTTTCTACCAAACAGTTCTACTTTGGTTTCATCTGACCATATGACATTCTCCCAATCTGCTTCTGGATCATCCAAATGCTCTCTAGCATACTTCAGACGGGCCCAGACATGTACTGGCTTAAGCAGGGGGACACGTCTGGCACTGCAGGATCTGAGTCCCTGGCAGCGTAGTGTGTTACTGATGGTAGCCTCTGTTACGTTGGTCCAGCTCTCTGCAGGTCATTCACTAGCCCCCCCCTGTGTGGTTCTGGGATGTTTGCTCACCGTTCATGTGATCATTTTGACCCCACAGGGTGAGATCTTGCGTGGAGCCCCAGTTCAAGGGAGATTATCAGTGGTCTTGTATGTCTTCCATTTTCTAATTATTGCTCCCACAGTTGATTTCTTCACACCAAGCTGCTTGCCTATTGCAGATTCAGTCTTCCCAGCCTGGTGCAGGTCTACAATTTTGTTTCTGGTGTCCTTCGAAAGCTCTTTGGTCTTCACCATAGTGGAGTTTGGAGTGTGACTGTTTGAGGTTGTGGACAGGTGTATTTTATACTGATAACAAGTTCAAACAGGTGCCATTAATACAGGTAATGAGTGGAGGACAGAGGAGCCTCTTAAAGAAGAAAATACAGGTATGTGAGAGCCAGAAATCTTGCTTGTTTGTAGGTGACCAAATACTTATTTTCCACCATAATTTGCAAATAAATTCTTTCCAAATCAGACAATGTGATTGTATGGATTTGTTTCCAAATTTTGTCTCTCATAGTTGAGGTATACCTATGATGAAAATTACAGGCCTCTCTCATCTTCTTAAGTGGGAGAACTTGCACAATTGGTGGCTGACTAAATACTTTTTTCCCCACTGTAACTATTATACTAAACTATTATACTAAAATTAAAATAACTACCAATAAAAAAACTAAATTACACATTATTAAAAAAAAACTAAGACTACTAAAAAAAAAATTAAGTCTAAAATTACAAAAATTAAAAAATACTAAATTACGAAAGATAACAAACACTAAATTATGAAAAATAACAAATGAAACTATCAAAAATAATAACAATTACACCTAATCTATAAGCCCTATAAAAATAAAAAAGCCCAGCAAAATAAAAAAAACCTAGCCTACAATAAACTACCAATAGCCCTCAAAAGGGCCTTTTGTAGGGCATTGCCCTAAAGAAATCAGCTCTTTTACCTGGAAAAAAATACAAAGACCCCCCCAACAGTAAACCCCACCACCCAACCAACCCCCCTAAAAAGGCATTTGTGTGGGCATTTGTATGGGCATTGCCCTTAAAAGGGCATTTGTATGGGCATTGCCCTTAAAAGGGCATTTAGCTCTTTTACATTGCCCTGAAAAAGCCCAAACCCTAATCTAAAAGCAAAACCCACCAAAAAAGATTTGAAAAAAACTAACACTAACCCCCAAAGATCCACTCACAGTTTCTGAAGTCCGGACATCCATCCTCATCCAGGCGGCGTCTTCTATCTTCATCCCGGCGGCATCTTTTATCTGCATCCCGGTGGCGTGGAGCAGATCCATCCTTGACAACATTCGGCGCGGAGCGTCCTCTTCATACGGTCACCGCCATACACTGGATCTTCAATGCAAGGGAGCCTTTTCAAAATGGTGTCCCTTGCATTCCTATTGGCTGATTTGATTCTTGAAATTCAAATAAGCCAATAGAATGAGAGCTACTGAATTCCTATTGGCTGTTCAAATCAGCCAATAGGATGAGAGCTAATGAAATTATATTGGCTGATTTGAATAGCCAATATAATTTCATTAGCTCTCATCATATTGGCTGATTTAAACAGCCAACAGGATTTCAGCAGCTCTCATCCTATTGGGTGATTTGAATTTCAAGAATCAAATCATCCAATAGGAATGCAAGGGACGCCATTTTGAAAAGGATCCCTTGCATTGAAGATCCAGTGTCCGGCGGTGACCGTATGAAGAGGACGCTCCCCACGGGATATCTTCAAGGATAGATCTGCGCCACCGGGATGAAGATAGAAGACACCTGCCGGTTTAATATAAAGTTAGGGGGTTGTTAGGTTTAGGGGTTAATAGTTTAATTACATTTTTTGCAATGTGGGAGGCTGGTGGTTTAGGGGTTAAAGGGCTTCTTTGCATAAATGTTTTGTAGATGATCTATTTATAAAGCCCATGAAGTTTTTTTGTTTTTTTTAAATGTATAATTTTGCTTATTTTTAAATAACATTGCTCTGATTTTCAGACTCCTAACCAAGCCCCAAAGTTTTATTTGAATACCGTCAGCTACCTTTTCCAGCTTGCTCCTGTTTGTGTAAAGGGTCTTTTCATATGCAAAAGAAGGGGGAGGGGGGGGAGTGTCTTATTTCCCACTTGCAGTGGGCTTTCCACCTACCTTTTCAACAGAGCTAAACTGAAAGCTTCTAAGTACGTTTTTGAACCATTTTATAATGGATTTTTATATCAGTATCTGTGCATCTTATTCTTTATAGTAGTGTCTATTACATGCAGTTATATGAAAATGAGTATATACTGTCCCTTTAAGGGTTTATTTAGTGGTGGTGATGTGGGAAGCCAGAGGTTTAGGGGTTAATAAATTTATTATAGAGGCGGCTTTGTTGGGGAGCGGCGGAATAGGGGTTAATAACTTTATTTCTGTGTCAGCGATGTCGGAAGCGGCAGATTAGGGGTTAATAACTTTATTTCTGTGGCTGCGATGTTGGGGGCGGAAGATTAGGGGTCTTTAGAGTTGGGGTTTATGTTAGGGTGTTAGGTTTAAACGTAACTTTTTTCCCCATAGACATCAATGTGGTTGCGTTATGGCGATCGCCATTCCGCATTTCAGGTGTTAGTTTTATTTTTAACACACTCTCCCCATTAATGTCTATTGGGGAAACTGTGCACGAGCACGTCAAAGCAGCCCTTGGATTTTGTGCGGTATGGAGCTTAACGCCACCATATCGCACGCACAAGGAGGCTTTTCAGAAACTCGTAATAGCAGCGCTATGGGGGGTGAAATAACGTAACTTTTGTTGCATTCGTTTCGCACCCTCTATAGTGAAAAACTCATAATCTAGTCGTTCATTTCTTAATTGCTGACATGATAGAAGCCCCACTGATGTTCGGAGCAACTGCAGTATTTAAAATGCTGGTGTACTGAGAATATCTAGATATACTTCACATGCACATGCAGAGAACAATTTTAACATTAAAACAGTGATAACTTTAACTAGAATCATTTTTGCCAATACATTTATACTGCAAATATGTTTCTATTCAATGTTATTATTCATCTATGTCCATTTAAATTTTGACCAGTATGTCCCTTTAAGTTGTGTAAAGACTGAAGTTTAGCACTTAGATAATAAAATATTATAGAAAATTAGAAATATTCAAGAAAATGTAATATATAGTTAAAAGAAACGCGTAGCTGGAGTGATAATTAAACTATTATGTATTACATCAGTAATGACTAAATTAACAAAAATGTTTAAAGCATAAAATATTCATTAACTGATACAGATGGTTCACATGATATACAAGTGTACTATGTTTGAAAATGGTTGTTTAAATAATTGAGTACATAAAGTATTGTTTGTAAGATAGAAACTGACGTCTACAAATCAACATTTATTTCTTAGAGCAGATTTTATGGATATTCCTGTAGCATAACAAGTCACATTTTCTAAACATTGTAAAGTTTGTAAAACATTGCAACATTGTAAACGCTTGAATAGGAAAAATGGATTCTATAATTTACAGAATGACTACAACGAGATTTTCTATTTGCATGACTATATAGAGATATAAAGTAAAATAAATAATAGGAAGATTACCTTTGTAAAGTGGATGCACTTTAAACAGCAGGTTGTCTTAAAATCTAGGAACAGAACAATATAGTGAGTGGAGAATAATTCATTACAAGCAAATAATAAAGCTGAAATACTTAAGAAAAAAACCATATATGCAAAATGTAATTCTAGGCATTTTTAATCCTTACTTATACTATGCATGATTAATGGTTATTTATGGTTTATACCTTTTAATTCAACCTGTCCTAAGAAAGGAACATTTTCAGAGGTTTTTCAGAAATCTATGGAGGGATCACTTTTTAAAGCAATGATTTGTAAAGTAGTTCAGAGTACTAAATATAAGACATATATTCAGAGTACTTAAAGGATTACTTTCTGTTATAATTTTTAAGCTAATCAACTAACATATTAAAGTTAATAAACATTAATTAAAACCTACTGACCTATATTTTCTCCAAAACGAAGTTTCATAACGTTCTAAAAGTTATATCTTTTATTCGCCGATGATGTCACGTTATCCTGCCCACTATTTTCAGCACTGCGTGTTCAAAATACTTAAACCAATAACTTGGAGTTTTGTCGGTAACGACCCGAAAATCTAATGCCGGCTTTTTTCTGGCCGCACCATAAAAATAACTCTGGTATTGAGAGTCCACATAAAGGCTGCGTTAGGCTCCAAAAAAGGAGCGTAGAGCATTTTTAACGCAGCTTCAACTCTCGATACCAGAGTTGCTTACGCAAGCGGCCAGCCTCAAAAACGTGCTCGTGCACTATTCCCCCATAGAAAACAATGGGGCTGTTTGAGCTGAAAAAAAACCTAACACCTGCAAAAAAGCCGCGTTCAGCTCTTAACGCAGCCCCATTGTTTGCTATGCGGAAACAACTCCTAAGTCTGCACCTAACACCCTAACATGTACCCCGAGTCTAAACACCCCTAACCTTACACTTATTAACCCCTAATCTGCCGCCCCCGCTATTGCTAACACCTGCATTTTATTTTTAACCCCTAATCTGCCGCTCCGTAAACCGCCGCTACTTACATTATCCTTATGTACCCCTAATCTGCTGCCCCTAACACCGCCGACCCCTATATTATATTTATTAACCCCTAATCTGCCCCCCACAACGTCGCCTCCACCTGCCTACACTTATTAACCCCTAATCTGACGACCGGACCTGAGCGCTACTATAATAAAGTTATCAACCCCTAATCCGCCTCACTAACCCTATAATAAATAGTATTAACCCCTAATCTGCCCTCCCTAACATCGCCGACACCTAACTTCAAACATTAACCACTAATCTGCCGACTGGAGCTCACCGCTATTCTAATAAATGTATTAACCCCTAAAGCTAAGTCTAACCCTAACCCTAACACCCCCCTAAATTAAATATAATTTAAATCTAACGAAATTAATTAACTCTTATTAAATAAATGATTCCTATTTAAAGCTAAATACTTACCTGTAAAATAAACCCTAATATAGCTACAATATAAATTATAATTATATTATAGCTATTTTAGGATTTATATTTATTTTACAGGTAACTTTGTTTTTATTTTAACCAGGTACAATAGCTATTAAATAGTTAAGAACTATTTAATAGCTAAAATAGTTAAAATAATTACAAAATTACCTGTAAAATAAATCCTAACCTAAGTTACAATTAAACCTAACACTACACTATCAATAAATTAATTAAATAAACTACCTACAATTACCTACAATTAACCTTACACTACACTATCAATAAATTCATTAAATACAATTCCTACAAATAAATACAATTTAATAACCTAGCTAAAGTACAAAAAATAAAAAAGAACTAAGTTACAAAAAATTAAAAAATATTTACAAACATAAGAAAAATATTACAACAATTTTAAACTAATTACACCTACTCTAAGCCCCCTATTAAAATAACAAAGACCCCCAAAATAAAAAAATGCCCTACCCTATTCTAAATTACTAACGTTCAAAGCTCTTTTACCTTAACCAGCCCTGAACAGGGCCCTTTGCAGGGCATGCCCCAAAGAATTCAGCTCTTTTGCCTGTAAAAAAAAACATACAATACCCCCCCCCCAACATTACAACCCACCACCCACATACCCCTAATCTAACCCAAACCCCCCTTAAATAAACCTAACACTAAGCCCCTGAAGATCTTCCTACCTTATCTTCACCATACCAGGTTCACCGATCCGTCCTGAAGAGCTCCTCCGATGTCCTGATCCAAGCCCAAGCGGGGGGCTGAAGAGGTCCATGATCCGGCTGAAGTCTTCATCCAAGCGGGAGCTGAAGAGGTCCATGATCCGGATGAAGTCTTCATCCAAGCGGGAGCTGAAGAGGTCCATGATCCGGATGAAGTCTTCTATCAACGGCATCTTCAATCTTCTTTCTTCGGGAGCCATCATCTTCCATCCGACGTGGAACATCCTCTTCTCCCGACGCCTACTAGCCGAATGACGGTTCCTTTAAGGGACGTCATCCAAGATGGCGTCCCTCAAATTCCGATTGGCTGACAGGATTCTATCAGCCAATCGGAATTAAGGTAGGAATATTCTGATTGGCTGATGGAATCAGCCAATCAGAATCAAGTTCAATCCGATTAGCTGATCCAATCAGCCAATCAGATTGAGCTCGCATTCTATTGGCTGTTCCGATCAGCTAATAGAATGCGAGCTCAATCTGATTGGCTGATTGGATCAGCCAATCGGATTGAACTTGATTCTGATTGGCTGATTCCATCAGCCAATCAGAATATTCCTACCTTAATTCCGATTGGCTGATAGAATACTATCAGCCAATCGGAATTCGAGGGACGCCATCTTGGATGACGTCCCTTAAAGGAACCTTCATTCTTCAGTTGGACATCGCCGGATGAAGATGGGTCCGCGTTGGAGGTCTTCAGGATGGAGCCGGTCCTCATCGGATGAAGATAGAAGATGCCGCTTGGAAGATGATGGTTGCCGGTCCGGATCTACTCTTCTTCCCGGATAGGATGAAGACTTTGGAGCCTCTTCTGGACCTCTTCAGCCACCGGATGATGGATCGCCAGCCCCAGCTTTGGTTGGATGAAGATTTTGGAGCCAGGACGGATCGGTGATACCTGGTGAGGTGAAGACAAGTAGGATGATCTTCAGGGGCTTAGTGTTAGGTTTATTTAAGGGGGGTTTGGGATAGATTAGGGGTATGTGGGTGGTGGGTTGTAATGTTGGGGGGGGGTATTGTATGTTTTTTTTACAGGCAAAAGAGCTGAACTTCTTGGGGCATGCCCCGCAAAGGGCCCTGTTCAGGGCTGGTAAGGTAAAAGAGCTTTGAACTTTAGTAATTTAGAATAGGGTAGGGCATTTTTTATTTTGGGGGGCTTTGTTGTTTTATTAGGGGGCTTAGAGTAGGTGTAATTAGTTTAAAATTGTTGTAATATTTTTCTTATGTTTGTAGATATTTTTTTATTTTTTGTAACTTAGTTCTTTTTTATTTTTTGTACTTTAGTTAGTTTATTTCATTATTTGTAGGAATTGTATTTAATTTATTTATTGATAGTGTAGTGTTATGTTTAATTGTAGGTAATTGTAGGTATTTTATTTAATTAATTTAATGATAGTATAGTGTTAGGTTTAATTGTAACTTAGGTTAGGATTTATTTTACAGGTAATTTTGTAATTATTTTAACTAGGTAACTATTAAATAGTTCTTAACTATTTAATAGCTATTGTACATGGTTAAAATAATTACAAAGTTGCCTGTAAAATAAATATTAATCCTGAGGGACAAATGGTTACTGTAACAAAAACTGGACATCTAAGTGGGTTCCGGTGGGAGGAGCGTGAAGGTAACTGCCATGCTCTGGTGCTCAAGCTCAAGCAGAAAGGGCAAACTACTATCTCCCCATGCACGAATAGCCCTATTGCCAGGGTCAACTTACCTGGCCAGGGAAAGTAACAGCGAAGAGGTGTTGTGAGGAACCTATCTAGCCATCCTCAGGCCGGTGGGCCCTGGCCCTAGCATGCACGGCTCCAGCTAGCTGAAACAGAGACTACCGGGAGACGTCAGTAGCAGCAGACAGTGACGCCTGGCTACGTCCCAAGCCTGCGCAGCAGCCGAGTCAGTGTGAGAGCGGAACAGAGACGCCGTACGACGGTCAAGTATTCCCGCAAGTCCGACTTACCCTCTACTCAGCCCCGAGCGGGAGGTGTCTCGTTTGGAGCGGGGAACAGAGGGTGACGGTGAAGTGGCTCAGAACAACGGCTGGCTGCTGCAGAAGAAACAAAAGATCTGTGCAAGTATTTTACATAAGATAACTTCAGTACGCTGGTTTATGCTGTATATGCTGGGTGGAAAGATTTAAAGTAGACTTTTCTCGTTGTTTGATATGTGTGCTGGCTTGGAGGAGTAGTGGAAACCCCTTAAACTGGTATAGCTGGTTAAGCAAATATCAGCTGTTTAACTATTTGTTTTGGAACTTTGCCTATTACGGAGGTTATAGTCTATAAAAGCCTGGAGGACTGATAAAAGATCTTTGGTTAAAGGGCAAAGAGAGATTGCACTGGAACACTATTGGTACCTTTCTCCAGGGGCTCTAAGTGCCTGAAGGATCAAAAGGTCCTGTGGGTAGCATTATCCCCGCTGACAAACTAAGAGCTGGTGTTTCATTGTAATATCATCCCACCACTTTTAGTATAGTAAACTGGGAATGGCAGAAAGAATCTAAATACTGCAAGAAGTTTGGTAAATGGGTATTCCAGTAGCCCCAGCTGACTTCAATTCTAAGGCCGTGGTCTAAAGTTTTTCTTTCTCCCTTTTTCACGTATTTTTCATTAACTCCCCCCCCTGTGGATCATTTCAGTTGTTTGTACAGAGGACTACCAACAGTGAGGGGAAGAAATCTAATGGTTTATACTGAATTGATACTGGGACAAGACCGTTTTCCTGGACTTTTAGCTTAATGGTTAAAAGTAACAAGAGATCCTAGAGAGAAAGCTTGAGGTTGTTTTTTCTGTGATTGTAAGGTTTATAAAAACCTATTGGTAACTGTCTTTTCAAGAGATCTTAGCTACCTGAGGCTACGGTATCAGTAGTCACAGTAGTAATAAGAGCCTGTATAATATAGCCTAAAGTAAAGATATAAGAGATCAAGAGTGTAGATAAATAAAGGGTAACAGTATCTACCCATAGGCTGTAGTATCTAACATTAAGGTTGGTCTGGCGTCTAAAGCACATTTATAGAGCACCGTTGGGTGCTCCTTAAACTAGTTGATATTTTTTTTTTTTTTTTTTTGGGCACTTTATTCACTAAAATCACTAGTGTTTTTTTTTTCTTTTTTCTCTTTTCTTCCTCTCCCTTATCACTGTTTTATACCTTGATTGAGTTGTTTTCATCTATACTATTTTTATATAAACCACATACACTATTTTCCTTTCTCTTTTGAATGGAAAAATTTGTCACCTTAACAAAAAATAAATCGCCAGCAATGCCACCTAAACCACGAGAAAAAAAAGTGAAAAGTCCAGACTTAGAACAGAGTATGGAGGTGCAAGGAGCACAAGTGGGTAACTATGACCCCCAAAGTTTACTACAACAAATATCGGACCTAGTCTTACCACAATTTAATGTAATTAAAATCGAAATTACAGGTTTAAAGGAAGAGATAAGACAGTTTGCCAATAGACTAGTAGAGGCAGAGACAAAAATATCTGATCTGGAAGACCAGATGAGTTCACAGGAGAAAGTATGTAGAGCACAGCATGATATAATTAAAAATGTACAAGCAAAAGTAGAAGAATTAGAAGACCGTTCACGTAGGAACAATTTAAAAATAATAGGTCTCCCAGATACAGGCCAGTTCCAAGATTTAATTAAATTTTCATCTATAGATCTCCCTGAATTGTTGGGGTTGCAAACATCTGAGTCATCTTTCCTGGTCGAAAGGGCACATAGAATGGGCATCACGAGGTCAGATAACAAAGACAATAATAAACCAAGACCCATTATGGTAAAATACCTTAACTTCCAAGATAAGATAACAATTATGAGGCAATATAGACAGAATTCCCCATTAATGGTAGGTCAGGATAAAATCCTGCTATTCCAGGACTATTCAAGTGAGACTTCTTCAAAACGTAGAGAGATGTCTCCTTTTTGTACCACATTGATCCAAAAAGGAGTGCAGGCCAGACTAATGTATCCAGCAAAAATTTGTTTCAGGGCTAACATTGAAAACATTACCCTGAAAACACAGCAGGAAGCTAGTGAATATATTAGATCCCTCTAGGCTTGTAGGAAAGGATCTGCAGGTTAAGGAGGTCCCCCACTGTTTTTCCAATGAGGCAGTTTAGTTTATGTTTTGTGTTTAATGTTTTTTTTTTTTTTTCTCTTTAAATCCCAGAGGTAGGGATGGTTAATATTGTTTCATGGAATGTTGGGGGGATAACCTCCCCAGCTAAGAGGTCTATAATTTTAAAACTCCTAAAAAAAAAGAACCCCGACATTGTTCTCCTACAGGAGACTCACCTACAAGATGAAGAAATAGGAAAACTAAAACATAGTTGGATAGGTGAGATAATCTCCGCCCCAGGCCCTAAACGTAAGAGAGGGGTTGCAATTCTGTTTGCTAGAAAATTTCAGTACAATATCCTTAGTCAAGACAGGGACAAGGGCGGGAGATATGTTATATTAGAAATAGAATATGGTGGTACTATATTAGTTATTTGCAATGTATACGGGCCAAATGAACTAGACCCAACGTTTTGGGATAATTTATATGTTAAACTTTTTCCACATATAAATAAGAACCTAGTGATTTCTGGAGATTTTAACATGACAACGAATCCAGTCATAGATAGAATGAAAATAGGTAGCCGCCCAGTAGGCAGGAAAACTGAAGAAAGATTGTTTAGTAATTTTCGCAATAAACTGAACCTTCATGATGTGTGGCGTATGAAAAACCCAGATACAAAAACTTTTTCATGTATGTCCAAGACACATAAGGCAATGTCCCGTATAGACCTCTTCTTAATAAACGAAGTGATGTTGACACTTGAGTTAAATCCAACAATAGATGACATAGTTATCTCCGACCATGCGATAATAGGTTTAGACATAGATGGTATTAAACGTAACAGATCAGGAACTAACAATTTTTTCTTCCCGAAATACCTTATTCATGACATTGAGTTTAATAGATTCCTAATCCATAAATGGAGACAATATGCATTAGAAAATAAGAATTACCTTCACAAGATAGAGACATTTTGGGAAGCTGCAAAAGCGGTCTTGCGTGGGGAAATAAAAGCATACCTGGTTAAATGGAAAAAAAAAATCCGGTCACGAGAGATACAATTAGCTAATCAATTAAAAAACAATTACAAATCTTATGTTAATAACCCGAACAATGTAACCTGGTCCAGCTATTTGAAAGCAAAAACAGAGAGAGAAGGGTTTATGAAGGTTAAAAATGCCAAACAAGATAGGAGAGCAAATGCTTTTTTTTCAAGCTATCATGGGAGGTCAGCAAAATTTTTAGCTAAAATGATTAAGGGAGGGCAGGGGGGGAGTAAAAATATTGCCAGCATTAAACAAGGAAACTTGAGAGTCACCTCACCTACTGAGATATGTCGGATAATGCATGAATATTTCCTAAAGCTATATTCGGTAGGCCCATGTAATGAGGAGGTAAAAGAGCAATTTTGGAAGCACGTGTCTCTACCACAAATTACATTAGAAGAGCGTACAGAATTGAACCGACATATAACGGCAGAAGAAATTTTAAAAGCTATAGATAAGGCCAAATCAAACAAAGCCCCTGGGCCGGATCAAGTGCCTATTGAATTCTATAAAATTCTTAAAAATGATATTGGCGATACATTGTGTGACTTATATAATCAATATTACATAAAAAATTAATTAGAATCTACACTTTTTTGTGCCTCTACAGTTATTTTATTACATAAAAAAGATAAAGATCCGGAAAACCCTAATGCGTACCGGCCAATATCGTTGTTAAACAACGACTATAAAATTCTTACAGCTATAATTGCAGAAAGGTTGAAAAATAGTATTAACAACTTGATCCACTGTGATCAATCAGGTTTTATGCCGGGTAGAAGCATATCAAAGAATATACGAAAAGTCCTTCTAGTTTTAAACCATTATTGAAATAAAAGTAAGTCTATAGTTTCAGCAAGTAAGGTAGATCTAGCCCTTCTGACCTTAGATGCTGAAAAAGCATTTGATGCAATAGTATGGGACCATCTATTTACTGCACTATCGCGTTTTGGCATAACGGGTAATTGTCTTAACTTTGTGAAACTGATATATAAGGCTCCTTGCTCCACCCTTTACATAAACGGACATTTTGCACCAAAAATTATCTTAACGAAAGGGACTAGACAAGGTTGCCCACTGTCACCATTATTGTTTAATCTCTCAATAGAACCGTTAGCGATAAGATTAAGACAAGTATTAGATGGAATTAATTTGGGAGACGGTAAGGTAATTTTGTCTTTATATGCTGATGACATTATACTTTTTTTGTCCCGAACAGCTCATAGTATTCCGAGATTATTAGATATAGTAAATGAATTTGGCACTTTTTCAGGATATAAAGTGAACTACTCTAAATCTGAAATATTATGGATTAATCGCCCCAAAGGTTATCTTTTTCATCATCCGTTTCGTGAAGTTGAGTACATTAAATATTTAGGGTTATACCTGAGTTTAAATCCATCTCAGTGGTATACGTTAAATCATGTTAAGTTTTTTCAAGAAAGCAAAATCTTGCTAGAAAAATGGAGACCATTACCTATGTCAGTGTCTGCTAGAATTATGATGCTAAAAAGTTTCTTATTCCCACGTTTACTATATATACTTCAAAATTTGCCAATCTTTATTACAAATGCAGATTTGAAGAGATATGAGAAGGACTGTAAAATCTTTATTTGGGGTAAAAAGAGATCTAGACTGGCAAAAAGTACCTTATATCTAGACAAAGAATTTGGAGGGTTTGGCCTCCCAAATCTTAAAATATACAACCAGGTTACAATGTTAAAGGTGGCAATTGACTGGATAACGGAAAAGGAACATTGTTCATTTTTAGATCTTGAGAACAGCTTAATAAAACCTTTTACACTGAAGGCGATTTTACATACTCCCACAGAGAGGTTACCAGCATTAGTATTGAACATTAAGACTATTAGTAATATTGTTAGAGTCTGGCAAACATTCTGTTCTGATCTTAAGATAAATTATAGGTTCTCTAGATTTTTACCTATATTGGGACACCCAGAGTTTGTCCCAGGGCTAAGCTTTGGCATTTTTCATTTGTGGAAAGTGAGGGGTATAGAAAACCTTGAACAATTAATTGATAAGGACCTGGGTATTCTGAAATCTTTCACACAATTACAAGATGAATTTGAGTTACCTAGGCAACATTTTTTTGCTTATCTCCAGATCAGGCAATTTCATAAATATTTAACTCATGCAGCACAGGGTAATTCTCAGATGGAGATAATAGAATCAGGTCTACAGATTTTTCGGATGGGCTTCCATTCAATTTCAATATGGTACAAAATGAGAATGAAAATATTTGGTAATTCGCATCTAGAAGAGCTTACCCTCAAGTGGCAAAAAATATTTCCTGATATATTAGTTCAAGATATTAAACAGAGCGTGACATTGGTTGGTAATAAGTTTATTGCATGGAAAGAGTCTCATAGTTATTTGATAAACCTAGCATACATCACTCCCTCCCGGCTAGTTAAATGGGATAACGGGAATTGTTTTCATTGTCATGCTCCTGCAGTGGATATACTTCATTGCTTATGGTTTTGTCCAAAGATACATCAATTGTGGGGAAAAATTGCCTTCTGGTTGAACAGATTACTGAGACATCCTGTGATATTTTCACCTAAGAGTATCTGTTTCTTTCTCTTCCCTACAAAATTCTCTAAAGAAGAATTTTCTCTGATTACCACAGCAATACAAATTGCAAGGAATTTAATATTACGATATTGGAAAGCAAAAAAATATCCCAGTATATCTGAGTTTGGTGAAAGAATGATTACACAACTAACTATAGAACAAATGAATCTAGAGCTAACTAATGAAAACCAAGTTAGATTTTTATATAATAAATGGATTGGAGTTATTAGACTATTACCGGCTGAGCTACAAGCTGATATTTTGAGACCTTTCCGCAAAGCTGGACTTTGTACTCTGGAACTGGAATAGGTTACCAGTTAGAGTATATTATCCCTCTCGGGTGTAGTGAGACCATGTAGGTATTGTCTCTTGGGTTTTTTTTTTTTTTTTTGGGGTTTTTTTTTTTGTTTTTTGTCTTGTTTTGTCTTCTTTTTTGTTCGTTATTGGTTTCTTCTTTTTCTTTTTTAATAATAGGTTGAAGAAAAAAAAAAAAAACCCAATTAAGACATGAAAGAAAGCTGGCATTTGACTATGGTTGACAGGTTTACGGAAGTAGATAGTTTTTTCTCTCTTTTTTTTTTTTTTGGGAATTGTTACATGTAAGATAATTGAATTATAAGGGTACTCTTACAGGGAATATGTGTACTAACGTTGGTTGATATATGTATGCATCACCTAAGTTGTTTTATTTTCTTTTTCTGTAACCCTGTGATAAGCATGTCTAATTGGTTTGTAAATAAAGATTAAAAAAAATAAAAAAACAAAAATATTAATCCTAAAATAGCTATAATATAATTATAATTTATATTGTAGCTATATTAGGATTTATTTTACAGGTAAGTATTTAGCTTTAAATAGGAATAATTTCTTTAATAAGAGATAATTAATTTCATTAGATGTAAATTATATTTAATTTAGGGGGGTGTTAGTGTTAGGGTTAGACTTAGCTTTAGGGGTTAATACATTTATTAGAATAGCAGTGAGCTCCAGTCGGCAGATTAGGGGTTAATAATTGAAGTTAGGTGTCGGCGATGTTAGGGAGGGCAGATTAGGGGTTAATACTATTTATTATAGGGTTAGTGATGCGGATTAGGGGTTAATAACTTTATTATAGTAGCGCTCAGGTCCGCTCGGCAGATTAGGGGTTAATAAGTGTAGGCAGGTGGAGGCGACGTTGAGGGGGGCAGATTAGGGGTTAATAAATATAATATAGGGGTCGGCGGTGTTAGGGGCAGCAGATTAGGGGTACATAAGGATAACGTAGGTGGCGGCGCTTTGCGGTCGGCAGATTAGGGGTTAATAAGTGTAGGTAGCTGGCGGCGACGTTGTGCGGGGCAGATTAGGGGTTAATAAATATAATATAGGGGTCGGCGGTGTTAGGGGCAGCAGATTAGGGGTACATAAGTATAACGTAGGTGGCGGTCGGCAGATTAGGGGTTGAAAAAAAATTAATAGAGTGTCGGCGATGTGGGGGGACATTGGTTTAGGGGTACATAGGTAGTTTATGGGTGTTAGTGTACTTTAGAGTACAGTAGTTAAGAGCTTTATAAACCGGCGTTAGCCCAGAAAGCTCTTAACTACTGACTTTTTCCTGCGGCTGGAGTTTTGTCGTTAGATGTCTAACGCTCACTTCAGACACGACTCTAAATACCGGAGTTAGAAAGATCCCATTGAAAAGATAGGATACGCAATTGACGTAAGGGGATCTGCGGTATGGAAAAGTCACGGCTGAAAAGTGAGCGTTAGACCCTATTTTGAGTGACTCCAAATACCGGAGGAGCCTCTAACGCTGGTTTTCACGGCTAACGCCAAACTCCAAATCTAGGCCTTAGTTAGTAACAGGCATAGAAAATATTTACTTACAGTGGCCCTTTAAATATAAGACGCAAAGGGGTCAAATTACATTCTATTTTATGGTGTTTTTCATCTCCTGATACGCATATTTCGGCATCTTAAAAATAACATAAAAGTGATAACACCTTTAGTAAAAATATCAGATTGGATATCAGAAACATCAGCCATACAATGCTTAGACTTTCGGGCCGATTTATAATGGCCCGAATGGGGCCAAATACCCCTGTTTCTGCATGAGCCTTCAGGCTCAACGGAAACAAGAGTTAAGAAGCAGCGGTCTTAAGACCACTGTTTCTAAACTCATCCACTACCTATGAGGCTGTGGACATCAATCGTCCAATCTCATGCGATCGGGTTGATTGACACCCCCTGCCGCGAATCATTAGAACTGCTTGTGCAAAGATAAATGCAGACAGAGTATGCTGTTGGCATTTATAGATGTCTGGCAGACATGATCGCTACAGTGGATCATGTCCGCCAGACAAATGATAAATTGGCCCCATTGGCTTAGGTGATCACATTCCACCGGACTACACGTTATTGACCAAATATCAACAACTAAATGGACGCATTGAATTCAACAGCTAAAGGCACTTGATAAATCCTCAATACCCACAGACTGACTGATAACTTGACATGTCAGCAGAGAAAAAAGTCAGTTCATCCAAATCTTTCAGAACGAATATTCAGGAATTTTTTTTAATGCATTCCCTATGATCCGCCATGCTAAACCTCCTATATTAGCATGGCCCTGGGCTCTATGAAGAAGTGTTGGGATTAGTGTGGCTCTTTAGTGCACTAGAGTTAAGTATTTTAACCCCTAAATGTAATTTAATGAAAGCAAATAATACTGAATAATTTCATCACTATTTCTTCATTTGCTTTCAATTTAGTTAATGAATTTGTTCAGATATTCGTTTCATGAAAACAAAAAGAATATTCGTTTTTCATTACAAATGCAATTTCCTCTTGAAAACATGTCATCTGATAAATTACAACAATATCGTCCACTGATCCGCACATGCTTGGACTTGAAAAACAAAATGGTGCTGCTCATTTCAACAATAGTGATGGCCCTTTTTGAAGAGGATCTAATTGCACCAAATAACAAACAGTACTGAACAAGTCATCATCATCAATTAAATGTAAGAACATGGGGGGACGATGACAAATATATCAAAAAAGATATCAATGTATAATCATCATTTAATTATATTTTTTACTAAAACAAAAGCACTACTCTATCCAATTGCAACACATACACATGTAAGTTTTTAACCCCATTAACCCCCAATAAAACAAAACAATCATTCATAGGAGCCATGATACTTATGAGGAGTGGGGAGCATGAAAACAGAGGGTAGTTTTCTTTGACTGACACACTTTATCAGTCGGTCATTGTGCCGTTGGGAACAAATAGATATTCAATATCATGGGAGATACCAAGCTTGGCTGTAGTTGGCTAGATATATACATATTTAATAAATACAAAAATAAATAAATGTCATTCCCATTTATTTCTATGTAATGAGAATTTCAGAAAGGTTGGATTTGAGGTAAAAATATCACAATTACAATGTAGTGGGTTGAAATAGCATCCTTTGGAGTAAAGATTGGAGGTTAAGATTGGGTTAAGGCTACTAAACTTTATCTGCAATATTTAAATGTCATACATTTTGTGATAATAGAATATAAAATTCAGATATTTAATCCCTATTAACAGTGTTTGATTACCCCAAAACAGCTCAAAGAAACTGTTACAAACTGCTATTTGTAACTGGCCCTTTAAATGAAAAATTGCTCTGCTTCCATGGATCGTGGAGAAGCCTATTTGCCAGCCTCCTTCCTCATGACTATGGCCCCTGGAATATTGTGCCCCTGAGAACATATTAACTTTTATTGGGTGTGTATGGCCCTTTAAGAACCGTCTGGGGACATATTGTGACTTTGATGAACAATGCCCCTTTAAGACTATGTCCCCAGACCTGTGAAATGACTTGTCCCTGGCTTTCTCCCACTTGGTTCAGTGGATAGGGCTTGCTGAACCCAGTACCACACAGGCAGAGTGTTCCACAGAAAGGGAGCACTATTACAAAGGCATTGGTTTTCATTGTGTGCCATTAAGAGTTAATGTTGTTCAATTCTAAATACAAGTTTGCTGGGATCAGCTCTAATTAAGTTTAGTGATAAACTTTCCCATTGTCTAATCAGACTGCTAGTGATAAGGTGGACTGCATTGTTTTATTGTGTGTAATGTTATCTGCTGAAGTAATGTTGTGGCCTGTCAAAGGGCGTTGCCTCTCTATCTAAATGTATCTAAATGTGTGATTGGGGATTTTATGCCTCCCCCTGAGAGTGTCTTTTTTGCATGTAACCTCAATAAAAACCAGGCTGTGTGTTCCAGCACATGAGACCTATTCTGACCCTCTAACTTGCAGCTTTGACTCATGTTTGTAGGGGACAGCTGTAATCACTACAGGGATTGCTATGCTCTTCATACTCCCTTAGCTACTGAGCTCCTGTAAGAGCTCTTGTTCCTGATCCTGCGTCGCTCTAAAGAAGGAAGAGGTTCACCTACTGGAGCCTGGTCGTAGGTCCAGGGCGCAGAGCAGACGGCGAGATACCAGCCCAGCAGCGGTGGTTCGTAGAGTCTGCATTACGTATGGTGGCTACGCAGTAGTTATAGTGTCTACGTTGCTGCTGCTCCTTTGGTGAGCGCTAGGAGCATCCTTTTCTACGGTCCAACTTCCAGCCAGCCTGGAGGCAACCGTAACATTTGGCGGCAGCGGTGGGATAGCGTCCTAGCGCAAGGAGCAGCACCCCAACAGCACTGGTATCGTAGGAAAGTTATTGAGGGCAATGCTAGCCACTGCGCAGCGTCCCTACCTACAGCAGCATGGAGCTGACAAGATACTGGTCAGAACCCTGTGAAGAGCACCTCAACCTGATCCGTCGCTATGAGGGCGCTGATTTCGTTCCAGAGGTAAAGAGGCGGCTAGTCCGATATGGTCCAGACCCTGCACAGGATGTAGTCAGTCAAATCATCTGAAAATTGGCTACTGAGAACGAAGCGGCACGAGCCTTTGAGCGCCAACTGTGGAGTTTGGGGGTATGGACACCTGCTCTCCAGCGAGAAAATGAGTTACAGGGGGCAGAGACAGTTGGTCCTGTCCCCCAGCAGCAGAGTGAATTGCAGGGAATTGGGAGCCCAGACTCCATTCCCCAGCGGCACGCTGAGTTACAGGGGGCAGAGACAGTTGGTCCTGTCCCCCAGCAGCAGAGTGAATTGCAGGGAATTGGGAGCCCAGACTCCATTCCCCAGCGGCAGGCTGAGTTACAGGGGGCAGAGACATTTGGTCCTGTCCCCCAGCAGCAGAGGAATATGCAGGGAATTGGGAGCCCAGACTCCATTCCCCAGCGGCAGGCTGAGTTACAGGGGGCAGAGACAGTTGGTCCTGTCCCCCAGCAGCAGAGGAATATGCAGGGAATTGTGAGCCCAGACTCCATTCCCCAGCGGCTGGAAGTATGTATGGGAGAGGAGCTTGTTACCCCCTCTCCCCAGCGGCAGCTTAACGCACCAGGGGGAGACAGTAAGCCCCACAACCGTGCAGATGGGACCGTGGTCTCTGCACTTACAGCACAGGGGGCAGAGACAGTTGCTCCTGTCTCCCAGCAGCAGAGTGAATTGCAGGGAATTGGGAGCCCAGACTCCATTCCCCAGCGGCAGGCTGAGTTACAGGGGGCAGAGACAGTTGGTCCTGTCCCCCAGCAGCAGAGTGAATTGCAGGGAATTGGGAGCCCAGACTCCATTCCCCAGTGGCAGGCTGAGTTACAGGGGGCAGAGACAGTTGGTCCTGTCCCCCAGCAGCAGAGGAATATGCAGGGAATTGGGAGCCCAGACTCCATTCCCCAGCGGCAGGCTGAGTTACAGGGGGCAGAGACAGTTGGTCCTGTCCCCTAGCAGCAGAGGAATATGCAGGGAATTGGGAGCCCAGACTCCATTCCCCAGCGGCTGGAAGTATGTATGGGAGAGGAGCTTGTAACCCCCTCTCCCCAGCGGCAGCTTAACGCACCAGGGGGAGACAGTAAGCCCCACAACCGTGCAGATGGGACCGTGGTCTCTGCACTTACAGCACAGGGGGCAGAGACAGTTGCTCCTGTCCCCCATCAGCAGAGTGAGATGCAGTGGATTGGGAGCCCAGTCTCCATTCTCCAGCTAACTCCTAACTTGGGCCCAGGGTTAACAGTGGAGATGTTAACCCCCACTGACCCCCACGTTCCCTTTGCCACTGGGCAGGACTATGCCCCAATTCCCCCAGCAGAAGAGCTGGCATCAGGACAGAGCGCTGCTGGCCTCTGCCCTACAGACCCCCTTGTTACAGGACTGGCCTGCAAACCCCTCACCCCAGCAGAAGCGCTGGCACCAGGGCAGAGTGCCGCTGGCCTCTGCCCCCCAAGTACCATCAGCTATTTGCCCAGCTGCGCCAGGAAGGCCGAGGATGCTACACTTTCATCCTACAACCTGGAACCTACAGGCCAGTACTATGTATTGTGGGGGGGCTACCTTGCTGTTAATGTTTATTTGTGGGTGGGTTGCGAGACTAACTTAGGCACTGACAAACAGAAGGTCAGGTGCCTGGTTAGTCTCCCTCCAAAAGGGGAGATATGTTACAAACTGCTATTTGTAACTGGCCCTTTAAATGAAAAATTGCCCTGCTTCCATGGATTGTGGAGAAGCCTATTTGCCAGCCTCCTTCCTCATGACTATGGCTCCTGGAAGATTGTGCCCCTGAGAACATATTAACTTTTATTGGGTGTGTATGGCCCTTTAAGAACTGTCTGGGGACATATTGTGACTTTGATGAACAATGCCCCTTTAAGACTATGTCCCCAGACCTGTGAAATGACTTGTCCCTGGCTTTCTCCCACTTGGTTCAGTGGATAGGGCTTGCTGAACCCAGTACCACACAGGCAGAGTGTTCCACAGAAAGGGAGCACTATTACAAAGGCATTGGTTTTCATTGTGTGCCATTAAGAGTTAATGTTGTTCAATTCTAAATACAAGTTTGCTGGGATCAGCTCTAATTAAGTTTAGTGATAAACTTTCCCATTGTCTAATCAGACTGCTAGTGATAAGGTGGACTGCATTGTTTTATTGTGTGTAATGTTATCTGCTGAAGTAATGTTGTGGCCTGTCAAAGGGCGTTGCCTCTCTATCTAAATGTATCTAAATGTGTGATTGGGGATTTTATGCCTCCCCCTGAGAGTGTCTTTTTTGCATGTAACCTCAATAAAAACCAGGCTGTGTGTTCCAGCACATGAGACCTATGCTGACCCTCTAACTTGCAGCTTTGACTCATGTTTGTAGGGGACAGCTGTAATCACTACAGGGATTGCTATGCTCTTCATACTCCCTTAGCTACTGAGCTCCTGTAAGAGCTCTTGTTCCTGATCCTGCGTCGCTCTAAAGAAGGAAGAGGTTCACCTACTGGAGCCTGGTCGTAGGTCCAGGGCGCAGAGCAGACGGCGAGATACCAGCCCAGCAGCGGTGGTTCGTAGAGTCTGCATTACGTATGGTGGCTACGCAGTAGTTATAGTGTCTACGTTGCTGCTGCTCCTTTGGTGAGCGCTAGGAGCATCCTTTACTATGGTCCAACTTCCAGCCAGCCTGGAGGCAACCGTAACATTTGGCGGCAGCGGTGGGATAGCGTCCTAGCGCAAGGAGCAGCACCCCAACAGCACTGGTATCGTAGGAAAGTTATTGAGGGCAATGCTAGCCACTGCGCAGCGTCCCTACCTACAGCAGCATGGAGCTGACAAGATACTGGTCAGAACCCTGTGAAGAGCACCTCAACCTGATCCGTCGCTATGAGGGTGCTGATTTCGTTCCAGAGGTAAAGAGGCGGCTAGTCCGATATGGTCCAGACCCTGCACAGGATGTAGTCAGTCAAATCATCTGAAAATTGGCTACTGAGAACGAAGCGGCACGAGCCTTTGAGCGCCAACTGTGGAGTTTGGGGGTATGGACACCTGCTCTCCAGCGAGAAAATGAGTTACAGGGGGCAGAGACAGTTGGTCCTGTCCCCCAGCAGCAGAGTGAAATGCAGGGAATTGGGAGCCCAGACTCCATTCCCCAGCGCCAGGCTGAGTTACAGGGGGCAGAGACAGTTGGTCCTGTCCCCCAGCAGCAGAGTGAATTGCATGAGACCTATTCTGACCCTCTAACTTGCAGATTTGACTCATGTTTGTAGGGGACAGCTGTAATCACTACAGGGATTGCTATGCTCTTCATACTCCCTTAGATACTGAGCTCCTGTAAGAGCTCTTGTTCCTGATCCTGCTTCGCTCTAAAGAAGGAAGAGGTTCACCTACTGGAGCCTGGTCGTAGGTCCAGGGCGCAGAGCTAACTCCTAACTTGGGCCCAGGGTTAACAGTGGAGATGTTAACCCCCACTGACCCCCACGTTCCCTTTGCCACTGGGCAGGACTATGCCCCAATTCCCCCAGCAGAAGAGCTGGCATCAGGACAGAGCGCTGCTGGCCTCTGCCCTACAGACCCCCTTGTTACAGGACTGGCCTGCAAACCCCTCACCCCAGCAGAAGCGCTGGCACCAGGGCAGAGTGCCGCTGGCCTCTGCCCCCCAAGTACCATCAGCTATTTGCCCAGCTGCGCCAGGAAGGCCGAGGATGCTACACTTTCATCCTACAACCTGGAACCTACAGGCCAGTACTATGTATTGTGGGGGGGCTACCTTGCTGTTAATGTTTATTTGTGGGTGGGTTGCGAGACTAACTTAGGCACTGACAAACAGAAGGTCAGGTGCCTGATTAGTCTCCCTCCAAAAGGGGAGATATGTTACAAACTGCTATTTATAACTGGCCCTTTAAATGAAAAATTGCCCTGCTTCCATGGATTGTGGAGAAGCCTATTTGCCAGCCTCCTTCCTCATGACTATGGCTCCTGGAAGATTGTGCCCCTGAGAACATATTAACTTTTATTGGGTGTGTATGGCCCTTTAAGAACTGTCTGGGGACATATTGTGACTTTGATGAACAATGCCCCTTTAAGACTATGTCCCCAGACCTGTGAAATGACTTGTCCCTGGCTTTCTCCCACTTGGTTCAGTGGATAGGGCTTGCTGAACCCAGTACCACACAGGCAGAGTGTTCCACAGAAAGGGAGCACTATTACAAAGGCATTGGTTTTCATTGTGTGCCATTAAGAGTTAATGTTGTTCAATTCTAAATACAAGTTTGCTGGGATCAGCTCTAATTAAGTTTAGTGATAAACTTTCCCATTGTCTAATCAGACTGCTAGTGATAAGGTGGACTGCATTGTTTTATTGTGTGTAATGTTATCTGCTGAAGTAATGTTGTGGCCTGTCAAAGGGCGTTGCCTCTCTATCTAAATGTATCTAAATGTGTGATTGGGGATTTTATGCCTCCCCCTGAGAGTGTCTTTTTTGCATGTAACCTCAATAAAAACCAGGCTGTGTGTTCCAGCACATGAGACCTATTCTGACCCTCTAACTTGCAGCTTTGACTCATGTTTGTAGGGGACAGCTGTAATCACTACAGGGATTGCTATGCTCTTCATACTCCCTTAGCTACTGAGCTCCTGTAAGAGCTCTTGTTCCTGATCCTGCGTCGCTCTAAAGAAGGAAGAGGTTCACCTACTGGAGCCTGGTCGTAGGTCCAGGGCGCAGAGCAGACGGCGAGATACCAGCCCAGCAGCGGTGGTTCGTAGAGTCTGCATTACGTATGGTGGCTACGCAGTAGTTATAGTGTCTACGTTGCTGCTGCTCCTTTGGTGAGCGCTAGGAGCATCCTTTTCTACGGTCCAACTTCCAGCCAGCCTGGAGGCAACCGTAACATTTGGCGGCAGCGGTGGGATAGCGTCCTAGCGCAAGGAGCAGCACCCCAACAGCACTGGTATCGTAGGAAAGTTATTGAGGGCAATGCTAGCCACTGCGCAGCGTCCCTACCTACAGCAGCATGGAGCTGACAAGATACTGGTCAGAACCCTGTGAAGAGCACCTCAACCTGATCCGTCGCTATGAGGGCGCTGATTTTGTTCCAGAGGTAAAGAGGCGGCTAGTCCGATATGGTCCAGACCCTGCACAGGATGTAGTCAGTCAAATCATCTGAAAATTGGCTACTGAGAACGAAGCGGCACGAGCCTTTGAGCGCCAACTGTGGAGTTTGGGGGTATGGACACCTGCTCTCCAGCGAGAAAATGAGTTACAGGGGGCAGAGACAGTTGGTCCTGTCCCCCAGCAGCAGAGTGAATTGCAGGGAATTGGGAGCCCAGACTCCATTCCCCAGCGCCAGGCTGAGTTACAGGGGGCAGAGACAGTTGGTCCTGTCCCCCAGCAGCAGAGTGAATTGCATGAGACCTATTCTGACCCTCTAACTTGCAGCTTTGACTCATGTTTGTAGGGGACAGCTGTAATCACTACAGGGATTGCTATGCTCTTCATACTCCCTTAGATACTGAGCTCCTGTAAGAGCTCTTGTTCCTGATCCTGCTTCGCTCTAAAGAAGGAAGAGGTTCACCTACTGGAGCCTGGTCGTAGGTCCAGGGCGCAGAGCAGACGGCGAGATACCAGCCCAGCAGCGGTGGTTCGTAGAGTCTGCATTACGTATGGTGGCTACGCAGTAGTTATAGTGTCTACGGTGCTGCTGCTCCTTTGGTGAGCGCTAGGAGCATCTTTTTCTACGGTCCAACTTCCAGCCAGCCTGGAGGCAACCGTAACAGAAACCTTTGACCTTCCACCTGAGCCTGAGTTGAATCCTGCACGGTCACAAAAGATGCACAACTCTTCAAAACCATGCAATATTTCCCTGTAGGATCATTATTACCAATGATTGTACAGCACCGTCCTACAGAAGGACAATGTTGTATGATAATGTGATTTGTGTAAGTATATCTTGTCCCACTACAGTGACCTTAAATAATAAAAGGGTTATTCAGCACAAGAATTTTATCATTCTGAGTTTGCTGGTCCTTTAAATGTTCCATAGAAAGAAAAACTAAACCGTAATACCCTATACCTGTTTAGCTGTTTTTCTTAAAATCCTCACTAAATTCAATATGGTAGAATGATTGCTACTAAATTTATATTTTTCACAATCATCACAGTTGCATCATGACTTTTGTGAACCATGGACACAATTTCCTTTAGGATCCCTTTTAAAAAGAATAATTTAAAATGATATTTTTTACTGCATTGGTATAACTATAATTCAGGTCGGATTATATTTATTTTAATACCAACAAATTTGAATTATGTATCTTGGCTATTGCAAGAAGTAAACTGAGCTGAGGCTAAGTAGGGCTCTGCCATCATTCACTTTGTGCCAATAGCCAAGCACTGGCATCACTGAAGGGGGGTACAAGGGGGCAATTGCCTCCTATGCAGAATGGTTTTACCCTCCCATTATGGCCCCTTACTGTGAACATCACTCCATGGTCTGAGGCTGAGCCGGTGGCACCTCCTATGCAGAATGGTTTTACCCCCCATTGTTGTCCCTAACTGTGAACATCACTCCATGGTCTGAGGCTGAGCCGGTGGTGCCTCCTATGAAGAATGGTTTCAGCCCCCTCATTGTGGCCCCTAACTGTGAACATCACTCCATGGTCTGCGGCTGAGCTGGTGGCACCTCCTATGCAGAATGGTTTTACCCCCCTATTGTGGCCCCTAACTGAGAACATCACTCCATGGTCTGAGGCTGAGCCGGTGGCACCTCCTATGCAGAATGGTTTTACCCCCCATTGTGGCCCCTAACTGTGAACATCACTCCATGGTCTGAGGCTGAGCCGGTAGTGCCTCCTATGCAGAATGGATTTACCCCCCGCATTGTGGCCCCTAACTGAGAACATCACTCCATGGTCTGAGGCTGAGCTGGTGGTGCCTCCTATGCAGAATGGTTTCCCCCCCCCCCCCCCATTGTGGCCCCTAACTGAGAACATCACTCCATGGTCTGAGGCTGAGCCAGTGGCTCTCTGTGCTCTGATTCCATTGACATAAAATGACAGAGAGTGCCACTGGCAAATGCAGTCAGGGTGGGAGGCTGAGACAGACTGTGAGAGAAAAGATACTTCACCCCAATGGACGTCAGGAAGTTTATTACAAGTTATTTCATCAGTAAGTTTTCTTCTGTTTACATTAGGAGTTTTGGATGTGAGAAAAAAAAAAACATTTTCTTCAACCTGAAAATTCTTAACGAAATTAAAAAAAAATGTGGGCTTTTGGTCCTACTGTGCCTAATGGATACGTTGGTACTGATCATAAACTATATATTGCCTGTGATCATCACATTTATTTTAAACTATACACCAAAATTTTAATTGTTTAAAAAGATAGATAACGCCTTTACTATCCATTCCCCAGCTTTGCACAACCAGCACAGTTATATTAATATACTTTATAACATTTAAACCTCTACATTTCTGCCTATTTCAAAGCCACTACAAACAGCCTCTTATCACATGCAGGAGACTACTAGTTCAAGTGGGCCATATAGATAACATTATGCTCTCTCCCGTGGAGTTGTGCAGGACACAGCACTAATTAGCCAAAATGCTAAGGAGGAAAGAGAGCTGTTTTGGAAGGATCAGGTAGAGATCAGGAGGGAGGGTAATCACTGGACTAGAACAAATATTGACCTTACAGGCTAACTGATTAACCCATTCACTGCCAGGAATTTCATAAGTGTGGTGCACAGCTACAATAAGTAGCCATCTAATTGCCAGGAAACAATGGCAAAGCCATGTGTGGCTACTGTTTCTGAACAAAGGGGGCCCCAGAGAAGCTTTTACAACCATTTGTCTTATGACTGCAGTAGTTATGTGTAGAGACACAAACGGCTAGATTACGAGTTTTAGGTTAGAGGCTATGTGGTGCTAGCGAGCAGTTTATGCTCACCGCTCACTTACAGACAGCGCTGGTATTACGGGTTTTTACAAACCCGTCGTTAAAAGAAAAGAAGTGAGCGTTGAGCAAAATTTTGCTCATTACTGCACTCCAATACCAGCGCTGCTTAAGTCAGCAGTGAGCTGGTGTAACGTGCTCGTGCACGATTTCCCCATAGGAATCAACGGGAGGAGCCGGCTGAAAAAAAACCTAACACCTGCAAAAAAAATCAGCGTTTAGCTCCTAACGCAGCCCTATTGATTCCTATGGGGAAATAACATTTATGTCTACACCTAACACCCTAACATGAACCCTGAATCTAAACACCCCTAATCTTACACTTATTAACCCCTAATCTGCCACCCCCGACATCGCTGACACCTTCATTATATTATTAACCCCTAATCTGCCGCTCCGGACACCGCCGCCACCTACATTATACTTATGAACCCCTAATCTGCTGCCCCCAACATCGCCGACATCTACATTATATTTATTAACCCCTAATCTGCCACCCCCAAATGTTGATGCAACCTACCTACACTTATTAACCCCTAATCTGTCGCCACCACTATAATAAACATATTAACCCCTAAACCAAAGTCTAACCCTAACCCCCCTAACTTAAATATAATTTTAATAAATCTAAATAAAATTGCTATAATTAACTAAATTATTCCTATTTAAAACTAAATACTTACCTATAAAATAAACCCTAAGCTAGCTACAATATAACTAATAGTTACATTGTATCTAGCTTATGGTTTATTTTTATTTTACAGGCAAGTTTGTATTTATTTTAACTAGGTAGAATAGTTACTAAATAGTTATTAACTATTTAATAAACTACCTAGCTAAAATAAATACAAAAGTACCTGTAAAATAAAACCTAACCTAAGTTACAATAACACCTAACACTACACTATAATTAAATGACTTACCTAAATTAGATACAAATAAATTAAAGTACAAAAAAAACACTAAATTACAGAAAATAATAAACAAATTACAAGATTTTTAAACTAATTACAGCTAATCTAATCCCCCTAACAAAATAAAAAAGCCCCCCCAAAATAAAAAAAGCCCTACCCTACACTAAATTACAAATAGCCCTTAAAAGGGCCTTTTGCGGGGCATTGCCCCAAAGTAATCAGCAATTTTACCTGTAAAAAAATTACAAATCCCCCCCAACATTAAAACCCACCACCCACACAACCAACCCTACTCTAAAACCCACCCAATACCCCCTTAAAAAAACCTAACACTAACCCCTTGAAGATCACCTTATCGGGAGAAGTCTTCATCCAACCGGGCCAAAGTCCTCAACGAATCCAGCAGAAGTGGTCCTCCAGATAGGTAAAAGTGGTCCTCCAGATGGGCAGAAGTCTTTATCCAGACGGCATCTTCTATCTTCATCCAGACGGCATCTTCTATCTTCATCCATCCGGCGTGGAGCGGGTCCATCTTCAAGTCATCCGACGCAGAGCATCCTCTTCTTTCCACGGTGACTGAAGAATGAAGGTACGTTTAAGTGACGTCATCCAAGATGGCGTCCCTTCAATTCAGATTGGCTGATAGAATTCTATCAGCCAATCGGAATTACGGTAGAAAAAATCCTATTGGCTGATGCAATCAGCCAATAGGATTGAGCTGGCATTCTATTGGCTGATTGGAACAGCCAATAGAATGCCAGCTCAATCCTATTGGCTGATTGAATCAGCCAATAGGATTGAAGTGCATCAGACAATAGGATTTTTCCTACCTTAATTCCGATTGGCTGATAGAATTCTATCAGCCAATCGGAATCTAAGGGACGCCATCTTGGATGACGTCACTTAAAGGAACCTTCATTCTTCAGTCGCCGTGGAAAGAAGAGGATGCTCCGCGTCGGATGTCTTGAAGATGGACCCGCTCCGCGCCAGATGGATGAAGATAGAAGATGCCGTCTGGATGAAGACTTCTGCCCATCTGGAGGACCACTTCTGTCCATCTGGAGGGCCACTTCTGCCGGATTCGTTGAGGACTTCGGCCCGGTTGGATGAAGACTTCTCCCGGTAAGGTGATCTTCAAGGGGTTCGTGTTATGTTTTTTCAAGTGGGTATGAGTGGGTTTTAGAGTAGGGTTGGTTGTGTGGGTGGTGGGTGTTAATGTTGGGGGGGGATTTGTAATATTTTTTACAGGTAAAAGAGCTGATTACTTTGGGGCAATGCCTCGCAAAAGGCCCTTTTAAGGGCTATTTGTAATTTAGTGTAGGGTAGGGCTTTTTTATTTTGGGGGGGGGGTTATTTTGTTAGGGTGATTAGATTAGGTGTAATTAGTTTAAAAATGTTGTAATTTGTTTATTATTTTCTGTAATTTAGTGTTTTTTTTTGTACTTTAGCTAATTTTATTTAATTGTATTTAATTGTATTTAGTTTAGGGAATTAATTTAATTATAGTGTAGTGTTAGGTGTTAGTGTAACTTAGGTTAGGTTTTATTTTACAGGTACATTTGTATTTATTTTAGCTAGGTAGTTATTAAATAGTTAATATTTATTTAATAACTATTCTACCTAGTTAAAATAAATACAAAACTTGCCTGTAAAATAAAAATAAACCCTAAGCTAGGTACAATGTAACTTTTAGTTATATTGTAGCTAGCTTAGGGTTTATTTTACAGGTAAGTATTTAGTTTTAAATCGGAATAATTTAGTTAATTATAGTAATTTTATTTAGATTTATTTAAATTATATTTAAGTTAGGGGGGTTAGGATTAGAATTAGATTTAGGGGTTAATAACTTTAGTATAGTGGCGGCGACGTTGGGGGCGGCAGATTATGGGTTAATAAATGTAGGTAGGTGTCAGCGATGTTAGGGATGGCAGATTAGGTATTAATAATACTTAAATAATGTTTGCGAGGCGGGAGGGCGGCAGTTTAGGGGTTAATATATTTATTATAGTGGCGGCGATGTCCGGTTCGGCAGATTAGGGGTTAAAAAATTTATTTTAGTGTTTGCGATGCGGGAGGGCCTCGGTTTAGAGGTTAATAGGTAGTTTATGGGTGTTAGTGTACTTTTTAGCACTTTAGTTAAGAGTTTTATGCTACGGCGTTGTAGTGTAAAACTCCTAACTACTGACTTTAAAATGCGGTACCAGTCTTGACAGGAGAGGGTCTACTGCTCACTTTTTGGCAGACTCGTAATACCGGCGCTATGCAAGTCCCATTGAAAATAGAGGATACGCAATTTACGTAAGTGGATTTGCGGTATTTCCAAGTCTGGCCAAAAAAGTGAGCGGTACACCTGTACCTGCAAGACTCGTAATACCAGCGGGCGTTAAAAAGCAGCATTGGGACCGGCCAACGCTGCTTTTTAAGCCTAACACAAAAATTAACAATTTTTTATATGATCATATTTGGCAGCCAAATAGTGGCATCAAATATACCAAAGTGAGTCTAGATCATAACCTTTAGTCTACTTTAAAAATATATAAAGTTTTCATAGGTAAATTAAAAAAAAGGCTCTATTTCTGTTTAAATTGAGTGATAACAAAAATGCTAAACATTCTTCAGTATTTTAGCCAAATTTCCTCTAAATTCTGGGTAGCAAAGAGGTTAATGTCCCTTTCATTTTTATAGTACATGGCATAAAAAGCCAAGCAAAAATAGTTTTTACCATTTAAAATGAATACTATAAATCTTATGACAGTGAAAGGAGTAAAAAAAAAACTGACTAAAAGTAATGTATCACTTACCAATGTCACAAAAATGATTTGTTTTACTCTTTTAATCTTTAGCATATCTAAAGTGACTATAATAAATGAATAATTATGTTGTATACTGCTAAGTTAATTGAAAATCTGCTTGGAGTTGCAAACCAAGAAATCATAACATTAAATACAAGCTTTAGTGATTGTTTGAAAACTTATCTTTGTCAATATTTCAATGTAAATGATACAGTTTCCAATCATATATCACTGGGCATTATCCTGCAAAGCCATGAATTATTTTGACTTGCCATGAATATTAATATCCCTCA
Organism: Bombina bombina; assembly: GCF_027579735.1. Taxonomy (NCBI): domain Eukaryota; kingdom Metazoa; phylum Chordata; class Amphibia; order Anura; family Bombinatoridae; genus Bombina; species Bombina bombina. The sequence continues at coordinate 31,187,750 of NC_069508.1, forward strand.
GTTTCATAATATTTCATTGCCATGAAGCTTAATGTCATTCAACTGCAGATATGTTTGTCTTTATAAAACAAATAACTCTAGTTTGTTTTTCAGTAAGGTGAAATGTTTAGTCCTGTGTCCAGCCCGAGCCCCCAGTCTAAGACATTTGGGGCCCGATCCGATATGCAGCATCGCCCGCAAAAAAGGGCGACGCCAGATTTTGCACGATTTTGGTATTACATATACGGCGTAGCATACAAGTTACGCGCGTATATGTATTTTTTTTACCCATAGACTAACATAGAACTACGCGCAATTTGGTATCCAATATACAGCGTAAGTACTTACGCGCGCAGATTTCAGAAAATCTACTTCATTCTCATCTCGCCACAAATTGCAGGCGCAGGAACCCTTGCACTGACTAAAAAAGCAACGTAACTCCCTGGAAGCCTTAACAAACACATACATTTAAGCAGCATCTCAAGGTTAAAGGGACAGTATACTATGATATTGCTTTTTTAAGGTTTATTTGTGTATTTAAAATAGTTTGAAGCCACAACATAATCAAATGGATTGATCTTGTAGGTACTTTATCACATTGTGGACATATACTTGCTTACTTACTTTAAATTGGATTACCTTCATCTCTTTAGAACCAACTGGAGTGTAATTTATTCTAATGCTAACACAGCTTGGCACTGATGCCAAAATATATAAAGGGACAGTCAAGTCCAAAGAAAACCTTCTTCTTTTAAATAGGGCATGTTATTTCAAACTACTTTCAGATTTAATTATAACACTTGCTTTGTTCTCTTGGTATTCTTAGTTGAAAGCAAAACCTAGGATGGCTCATATGATAATTTCTAAGACCTTCTTGAAGGCTGCCTCTTTGCAATTGTGTCAAACCAATCACAGACACCACAACCTCTCACCTGCAGACTTAAAACACCTGATAATGCCCACCCTATCAGTAACATCACTACTATATATACCAATGTGTCAATTTATATTGGATGTGAGATACATTGATTTACATCTTACAAGTGAATATTACTATATGTACCCTTCAGAAACAACTATTGTGGATGTGAGTTATAGTACAAGAATATGTCATAAACAGGATAATATTACCTTTTTGGGCCATTTCCACACAGGCCTTATGATATGTTTTAACAATATTAGTGTACTAAAACACACCTCACATTGATGTGGATGACAATTATATGGTAAATAACAGAGGACAAGATTTATGGTGAACTATAAGAATATTTATTTATTTTTAGGCTTCTTGGATGAGGGGGCTGAGGTGACTGTAGTGGATTTCCTTGTTCTCCTGGTTTGAGAAGATTCTGATGTTTCTGCTGGTGTGCTGGCCACAGATGATAGGCTGGAGGAAGTGTCCTGCTGGTGTGTAAAGTGCTCAACCAACACACCCAAGAGTTGATTTTGTTCCCACCATCTATTGTCCATCTGCATCTGCATCTGCATATCAGACAGAATTCGCATCATCTGTGACTGGTTTTGAACAATTCCACTTAATGATGCTGCCATGTCCCTCTGCAGCTCTAAGCTACGTTTGTGTAACCTCTCTTGGCTCCTGTGAAACCTCTCTTGGCTCCTGTGAAACCTCTCTTGGCCTCTTTGTCTGCTCTCACAGCTTGTTATGAGCCTCCTCTGGAGTGCAATGTATTCCTCACCCAGGGGAGAATACAATGCATCCACAGGCTCTTGTGCAGCAGGGCTTCTAGTTGCTTGAGGTGCAGGTTCAGCTGCATCTGCTGTTTCCTGTGGGACATTTTCAGCTGCATCTGCTGGTGCTTGAGGTGCAGGTTCAGCTGCATCTGCTGGTGCTTGTGGGACATTTTCAGCTGCATCTTCTGCTGCTTGTGGGACATTTTCAGCTGCATATGCTGCTGCTTGTGGGACAATTTCAGCTGCATCTGCTGCTGCTTGAGTACTTTCAGCTATATATTCTTCTGCAGATGGTGGAGCTCTCCCAAGTGAAGAGGATGGTGGAGCTCTCCCAAGTGAAGAAGATGGGGGAGCTCTCCCAAGTGAAGAGGATAGTGGAGCTCTCCCAAGTGAAGAGGATGGTGGAGCTCTCAGGGTGGATTGATAGTCCCACTGATGACCAGTGTGTGACCACTCAGCGTGTCCAGTTGGCACTTCTTGTGACATAGCCTGTGTGTAAAAGCCATGACTACCCTGAGATTGTGTTGGGGGGGGGGGTAAATACATGGACCCTTTGTGGCTGTCTTGGCTCCCCCTCAAAGCCAAAAGAAGAATATTCCTCTGGCCAGGAATCTTGCCAAGGGTCATATGTCAATGGTGGTGGCATCACTTTCGGGTCCTCAACTGAAGCCATCCAACCCTGCTCATGCCTGGGAGCATAATGTTCATGTGGTTGCCTGAAGACTGGTGGTGGTGGCTGCATGCCTGTGACTGGTAGTGGTGGTGGATGTGGCGGCATGCCTGTGACTGGTGGTGGTGGTGGAGGTGGCAGCATGCCTGTTTGCATCCTTGTGACATGAGGTTCTGTGGAGGAGTCAAATGATGAGAGGGATTAGTACAGTCATATATATGTCCATGTGGGCATACAATGTACATTGATACATGCTAGGACCTATACTGATTCTCATGTCAAACTCTATAACATGCATGTGCACATTGTGATTTGTGATATGAGGGATTTTAATATGCGCAGTATACAAGTATGTGTTTCATACAATAGTTATGTGTACATGTCAATGATGGAGAAAATGTGTTCTTTAAGTGACACTATGGTCACACAATTTACTTTAGCCTGATGTAGGCACTGAACCTGCTTTCTTGAGCTAAAAGTATTGTGATGGCTATAGTGTCCATTTACTGAAAACTCTAAATGTGGCTTGTGGCCTGTGTTACTCTGAGACATGTTAGTATTGCACTATTCCACCTCATATGATGAATTGCATTGTGTTAAGTAGCATTAATGTCAAATATAATTGTAGATGTTTTTGTTAATAGGCCAAATACCATGCTCCTCATTGTGTACATGAATGTGTAACATTAAAGGATGTTATATCTCAAATACATATCATACTGGTGTATGGGATGTTACTCACCAGCATGATGTGCTGTGGTTGCAGCCCCTGAGTCACGAGCCCCTGGAAGTCCACGGACTGCTGTGATACTCAGGGACCTGCGTATCATCTCCTGCCAGGTGTTGTATTCTATGTCCAGGGGTGGACCACCGCCTGTTCCCCTCTGGTGCATAGCTTCCTGCCCCATCTTTACTTTTACCAGCCTCTTGCAGTCATTCCACCGCTTTTTAAGGCCCTCAACAGTCCTCCTCTGCGGGGCCACACTGTTGACGACATCCTCTACCGCCAACCATGCTGTTTTATGCCTTTTGGCACTGTCTTTGCCCTTCTCCTGGCCAAAGAGGACACTGTGATTGTCCATGATGGCCTGGACTAGGGCAACATTCTCATCGAATGAGAAGTTTGGATATCTCATCCTCTCATCCTCCGTGGACACCTGACTTGCTCCCTGTGATGTCCCTGGTGTAGGTTCCTCCCTATCCTCTCCCTCCTTCCCCCTTCTGTCCCCATGTGCACCCTCTGTCCCTCTTCTAGATGTGCCTGGTCTCTGGGGCTCTCGGGCATCTCCCCTGCCATCATCCCTTCTAGCTCTCCCTCTCCCCACTCCACTTACTCCCTGACAGGGACCCCACTGCTCCTCCTGTCCTCTACAATACTCCTCTCCCTGCCACTCCTCTCCCCTCCTCCCCTCCACCCTACCTCTCCCTGCCATCCTCACACTACACACACTCACACTCACTTCCAGTTCAATCACACACAATCACAACCAAACACTTAGCCTATCACACTGTAAAATTTAAATAAAATGTGTGAGGTGTTAGAAAAAAAAAGTGTTGTGTATTTTGTATATGTATGTATGCAATATGTGTGCAATATGTAAAAATATGTGTAAGTGTACAAGCTTAATCAACCAACAATGCGACCTAACTAACTCCTCTGTTTGCGCCTCTCTCTCTACTCTGACTAATCCTCCACTCCACTGTAGTGTGCTGTAGCTCAACGAACCATCCAAACACACTGAAGAAAATGGCGGCTGCGCATGGGTTTATATATGACTTTTGAATAGCGTAATTACGTGTCGCATTTTTAGATGGAGTCGCAGTTCATTTTTACGAGTGTTAGCCTAATTTGCATAAAACTACTCTTTATTGAGACTTTACGTGGACAAAATACAGGCGTAAGTTACTTGCGACGACTAAAATGTGTATTTGCGCACTTTTCGGAAGATCGCCAGTTTGTCCTACTTACGCCAGTTTAGCATCTAACGGCGCAGTATATGTAATACCCCGATGTGCGAGGTGAAATTACGGGTGGCGTGGTTACCCACGCTTGTGCCGAAAACGACGCCGTATATCGGATCGCGCCCCTGATGCTGATAAAACACTTCTAAATTTTCTTTGCAGTATTTAAATAACTTAAAAGAATATGAAACAGTTCCCCTTTAGTAAAAATAAATAAATATGTTAAATGAAAGTAAACATAAAAATAAATAGATTGTGTTAAAATAGCAAGCAACTTACTTGTTTTCTTGCAAAATGAGCACTTAGAATTTCTCAGTGTATAGTCCCTGTCTTTAGTGAGATAAGGGAGCTGACATTACAGAACAAAATTTCTACTGTCACATGATTTTTCAGCAAAAGCCCTCTTCTGAGCATGGGCAAGAAACTGACTGCAGTTAGAGCAGGTGTCTCCTAGCAACCACATTGAAGGAAAAAACTACTCATGTTTCCTTCCTGTAGAGACCATGGGCCACTTGTGCAATGGACACTGCACAAATGAGCGTAAAACAAATAAAATAAATGGTAAAATCATTTTAAAATGATGAGTAATATTTAACCCACAGATTTGTGCTTTTTTATCACAAGAGTGAAACAGACTGTTTTATATCCCTTTAAAGAAGCATACACATTCAAAATAAAAAAATGTTCTCTGTTAGAGCATTTTCTTATTTCACTGTTACTTGTATATAAATATATTTCTTACCCCTTAAAAGAGTTAAAGGAACAGTCTAGTCAAAATTAAACTTTCATGATTCAGATAGGGCATGCAATTTTAAACAACTTTCCAATTTACTCCTATTATCTAATTTGCTCAATTCTTTAGATATCCTTTGTTGAAGAAATAGCAATGCACATGTGTGAGCCAATCACACAAGGCCTCTATGTGCAGCAACCAATCAGCAGCTACTGAGCATATCTAGATATGCTCTTCAGCAAGTGATATCAAGAGAATGAAGCAAATTAGATAATAGAAGTAAATTTGAAAGTTGTTTAAAATGGCATGCTCTTTCTAAATCATGAAAGAAAAAAATTGGGTTTCATGTCCCTTTAACCCCTTAACGACCAACGACGTATGGGGTACGTCCTGCAAAAAAATGCAGTTAATGACCAAGGATGTACCCCGTACGTCGTTGGTCTTTGAAAGCAGTGGAAGCGATCCTGATCACTTCCAACTGCTTTCATGTTATAGCAGTGATGCCTCGATATTGAGGCATCCTGCTATAACATTTTTTAGCCGTCCGATGCAGAGAGAGCCACCCTGTGGCCCTCTCTGCATCGGCCATCAATGGCTATGTTCGTTGGTGGGTGGGAGCTGATCCAGGGAGGCGGGTGGGTGGCCATTGGTGGGATCGAGTGCGCGCGCGTGCGCGGGTGCGCGCACGTGCACGTGAGCGTGTGTGTGTGCGCTGGTGCGCGAGCGTGAGTGGGAACCCTACACTATGGAACAAAAAGTAAGGTGGTACTTGGTAGGAGAGAGGGTGGGAACATTATACATTTTAACCATCTGGGAGGGTGGGAGGTTGGGGGTTGAGGGGGGGCAGCTACACTACAGAAAATAGTAGTTTTAAAATAATAAAATAAAACATTTGATAAAAAACATTTGATTTCAAACTGGGTACTGGCAGACAGCTGCCAGTACCCAATATGGCGCATAATAAGGCAGAGAGGGGGGTTAGAGAGCTGTTTGGGGGGGATCAGGGAGGTTGGGGGCTAAGGGGGGATCCTACAGAGCAGAATTATTATTATTATTTTTTTAAATCCCCAAAAAACTCTTATTTTAGTACTGGCAGACTTACTGCCAGTACTTAAGATGGCGGGGACAATTGTGGGGTGGGGGAGGGAAGAGAGCTGTTTGGGAGGGATCAGGGGGTGTGATGTGTCATGTGGGAGGTTGATACCTACACTAAAGCTAAAATTAACCCTACAAGCTCCCTACAAGCTCCCTAATTAACCCCTTCAATGCTGGGCATTATACACGTGTGGTGCGCAACGGCATTTAGCTGCCTTCTAATTACCAAAAAGCAAAGCCAAAGCCATATATGTCTGCTATTTCTGAACAAAGGGGATCCCAGAGAAGCTTTTACAACAATTTATGCCATAATTGCACAAGCTGTTTGTAAATAATTTCAGTGAGAAACCTAAAATTGTGAAAAATGTAACGCTTTTTTTTATTTGTTCGCATTTGGTGGTGAAATGGTGGCATGAAATATACCAAAATGGACCTAGATCAATACTTTGGGTTGTCTACTACATTATACTAAAGCTAAAATTAACCCTACAAGCTCCCTACAAGCTCCCTAATTAACCCCTTCAATGCTGGGCATAATACACGTGTGGTGCGCAGTGGCATTTAGCGGCCTTCTAAATACCAAAAAGCAATGCCAAAGCCATATATGTCTGCTATTTCTGAACAAAGGGGATCCCAGAGAAGCATTTACAACCATTTATGCCATAATTGCACAAGTTGTTTGTAAATAATTTCAGTGAGAAACCTAAAGTTTGTGAAACAATTTGTGAAAAAGTGAACAATTTTTTTTATTTGATCGCATTTGGTAGTGAGATGGTTGCATGAAATATACCAAAATGGGCCTAGATCAATACTTTGGGATGTCTTCTAAAAGAAAATATATACATGTCAAGGGATATTTAGGGATTTCTGAAAGATATCAGTGTCCCAATGTAACTAGCGCTAATTTTGAAAAAAAAGTGGTTTGGAAATAGCAAAGTGCTACTTGTATTTATTTCCCTATAACTTGCAAAAAAAAACAAAGAACATGTAAACATTGGGTATTTCTAAACTCAGGACAAAATTTAGAAACTATTTAGCATGGGTGTTTTTTGGTGGTTGTAGATGTGTAACAGATTTTGGGGTTCAAAGTTAGAAAAAGTGTGTTTTTTTCCATTTTTTCCTAATATTTTATAATTTTTTTATAGTAAATTATAAGATATGATGAAAATAATGGTATCTTTAGAAAGTCCGTTTAATGGCGAGAAAAACGGTATATAATATGTGTGGGTACAGTAAATGAGTAAGAGGAAAATTACAGCTAAACACAAACACTGCAGAAATGTAAAAATAGCCTTGGTCCCAAACGGACAGAAAATGGAAAAGTGCTGTGGTCCTTAAGGGGTTAAATGCATTTCTGCTCCAGAGTTGACTACAGACCAGTGAACCACCAGACCAGGTATAGCCACCAATAACCAACCATATATATTTTTTTTATAATTCTTTTTATTTGTTTTGATAAAGCAGAGATATAACAAAATGCATGCTGGTTATAGCCAGACAAGGATAAACAGAAGACCAATGTTAATCAGAAGACACAGCTCCACTGTATCAGCCTTCCCCCCCCCCTCCCCTCTTTTTATACCCTTTTAGAATCCAGGACCCCCATCCCAGAGGGAAAATTATTTTTTTTAAAAGAGTTGTGAAAAAACACCAAATACCTAGTAAAACAATTTTAGAGTTCCAAAAGGGGTGTATCAGATAATCTATTTCCCGAGGCGGAATGTTTTAATAAATAAATGTTCTGAGTTTAGGTCAGTATCCAACTGTTCAATAATGCATTGTTTTTAAAGGGACACTGAACCCAAATTTTTTCTTTTGTGATTCAGATAGAACATGAAATTTTAAGCAACTTTCTAATTTACTCCTATTATCATATTTTCTTCATTCTCATGGTATCTTTATTTGAAATGCAAGAATGTAAGTTTGGGCGCCGGCCCATTTTTGGTGAACAACCTTGGTTGTTCTTGCTGATCGGTGGATAAATTCATCCATCAATAAAAAGTGATGTCGAGAGTTCTGAACCAAAAAAAGCTTTTTTTTATTCACGAACGAAAAAATTTGGGTTCAGTGTCGCTTTAAGATAATTTTTCATTTCAGTAATGCTAGGAATGTTTATTTTCCTCCATTTCTTAAAAATTAGGTTTCTAGATGCCAGTATTATTAAATTAAGGATTTTGTTATCAACCAATATCTGATTCTCCTCTATAAAAAAATTATTCTCCCTAGCGATATTTGGTTGAATTTAATCTTAAGGGTGTTAATGCCCAGTACTCTATTTTCTTCCAAAGTTGCTTGATCTTAGGACATAACCAGACCATGTGAATTAAATCTCCCGCTGGCAAAGTACATTTTGGGCATTTATTAAATTGGAAGTTATGCCATTTGAACCCTTTCTCAGGGGTATAATATGTTCGATATATAAGTTTTAGGTGGGACTCTCTCTAATTTGCAGACAATGTGGTTTGGGAAACCAAGGTTAGGGATCTTTTTATGTGGTCCGAATGAATGGCAGGTACAGGAATTAAGCCTGCCCATTTTTGGGCAATATCAGTTATGTTCAAATCGCCCCTTTGAGAGGCAAGATTATCATACCAAGTTGAGATAAATGAAAGGCCATTCCTAGCAAGTACTGGCCAGCTGTCCAGTTTGCCCCAAGACCAATTCCAGGTAAAATTCTTAACTAATTTAGACACTAACACCTAGATTACAAGTTTTGCATTTGGGTTTAAACGCTGAAAAAATGGTAATTTCAGCGATAAAACAGCACTGCAAGTCTTTTTTGCCTGTAACGCAACGTCAGTCCCGCACTTGTAAAAATGATGTTTTTTCATAGGATATCCATAGCGCTTCCATTACAAGTTTTTCGGTGAGGCTAAAAAGCTTGCGTTCCAGCCTATACCGACAAGATCCGTCCCACAATCTGAGAATAGTTATGAGTTTTACGCAACAAAACTGTTACACAAAACTCATAACTAAAGTTTTACAAAGTACACTAACACCCATAAACTACCTATTAACCCCTAAACCGAGGCCCTCCCGCATTGCAAACACTATATTAAACGTATTAACCCCAAATCTGCTGCTCCCGACATCGCCGCCACTAATAAAATTTATTAACCCCTATTCCGCCGCTCCCCGACATCGCCGCCACTATACTAAAGTTATTAACTCCTATTCCCCCGCACCCCAACATCGCCCACACTATAATAAAGATATTAACCCCTATTCATCCACTCCCAGACACTGCCGCCACTATAATAAACCTATTAACTCCTAAATCGCAAGCCCCCACAACGAAATATACTAAATTAAACTATTAACCCCTAAACCGAAAGCCCCCAACATCACAATAAACTAATTTAAACTAGTAACCCCTGAACCTAACGCCCCCCCTAACTTTATATTAAAATTACAATTTCCCTATCTTAAATTAAATTAAAACTTACCTGTTTCAACTAAAAATTCAACTAATATAACTATTAAACTAAAATTAAACTAATTACCTATTAAAGAAAACTAAAATACACATTTAAAAACTCCTAACACAACTATAAAAATTACAAAATATCTAATTACAAAAAATAAAAAATACTAAATTACAAAAAATAACGAACACTAAATTACAAAAAATAACAAATGAAATTATCAAAAATAAAAAACAATTACACCTAATCTAATAGCCCTATAAAAATAAAAAAGCCCACGCAAAATAAAAAAAAACCTAGCCTACAATAAACTACCAATAGCCCTTTAAAGAGCCTTTAGTAGGGCATTGCCCTAGGTTAAACAGCTCTTTTACCTGTAAAAAAAAACACAAAGACCCCCAACAGTAAAACCCACCACCCAACCAACCCCCCAAAATAAAAAATAAAAACTATCTCTAACAAAAACCTAAGCTACCCATTACCCTGAAATGGCATTTGTATGGACACTGTCCTTAAAAGGGCATTTAGCTATTTTGCATTGCCCTGAAAAGGGCATTTAGCTCTTTTAAGAAAAGCCCAAACCCTAAACTAGAAACAAAAACCCACCCAAAATAGTTTTAAAAATCATAACTCTAACTCCCGAAGTTTCACTCACAGTTCCTGAAGTCCGGACATCCAGGCGGTGAGAGGTCTTCATCCAGGTGGCTCCATCTTCATTCTTCATAGGACCGGCATCTTCTTCAGCCCTGCGGAGGTGGAGCGGTCGATGCGCGGAGGCGGAGGTCCAGGTGAAGGTCCAAGGCTGGAGGTCCAGGCGGATGTCCATTGATCCGACGTGGAGGTTCTCTTCATGCGATCGTCCGCCACACACTGAGGATTGAAATGCAAGGTACCATTGCATTCCTATTGGCTAAAAATTTTGAATCAGCCAATAGGAATTAGGGCTACTAAAATCCTATTGGCTGTTCAAATCAGCCAATAGGATTTAAGCAGCTCTCATTCTATTGGCTGATTTGAACAGCCAATAGGATTTTAGCAGCCCTAATTCCTATTGGCTGATTCAAATTTTTCAGCCAAATACAAACTTACCTGTGAAATAAAAATAAAACCTAAGCTAGCTACAATATAACTATTAGTTATATTGTAGCTAGCTTAGGTTTTATTTTACAGGTAAGTATGTATTTATACAGTGCAATAAGAGAGAAGGATTGAGCGAAATTTATCAGTCAATCAAAGAGGGACACAGGCCGCACTTAGTTAACCAGAGTTTTATTTACTATGTAATTCTGAACAACCGTAAATCAGAACGTCTACCCTCCACCCTATTCCTTTAAAGCGGAATACACACCAAATTAAAAATACACAGGTATTTAGAACAGGCTGGCCAGCTATTCATTGAAACATATCTCACAGGCTGTCATGCACCATATACATAGTATCCTATATACACATACTATCAGTACTGCAAAAGTAACTTAGGAGACAAGTAAATAGGGAACTTTGTAATCAAAGAAAGTCCGTCGGTTATTACGGGGCCCCAAAGTTGCAGCTGTTATTAACAAGTAACTGTTCAGTTTCCAAGCTCTCAGTGTATACACAAGCTCTGGATCTGGACACAATTTCTTTACTTTATTTTTGCACAATGTAACAGCTTGATTGCAAGATTTATGCTTGTGATTTCTTTTTATGGACAAACTTGTGAGTGATATACATGCAGTGTCTTTCTGAAGATTAACGCACAATGTACCCTGGTGGGACAGACCCGGCTGTCAGCCGCAAGACTTTAAAGCCAATATAAAGGACTATTTATTCAGTACCTGTTATAGCACTTTAGGCAATGCAAGAGTCTTTGTTGCTGCAATAGGGCTGCTTCACTTGCTTACCGCCATGTACCCTTCAGCGTTTCAGCGTTCCTCAGTAAAATTCAAATGCCACTGGCTCTGTTCTTAGCTGCTCACAGCTGTTCACCTGTCGTGCTTTGCTCAATCATGACGCGTTTCTCCCCTCCCACATAGGGCTGAGTGTCGGGGCCTCATCAGATGTGTATCTTGGGGGGTGTGTCTCAGGCTTTATATTGCCATTGGTTATCAGTACCTCCCCCTCTCTTTCACAGCACTATTTTACCTACACAGCTTCAAAACAAAACCGTGTCTTTCAATCGGTGTCAAACCGCACACAAAGGAACTGATCATTAATATTTACAATATGTACATAGAGATAGATTTGGCTAATGCATACTAAGAATTGGATTGCAACATATTACGGATTCTTACAATTTTATAGTGACGAATCTATGGACACACCTCCACTGCTAAATCCATTGCTTTTTACCTACATTTACTTGTTTTAAATATAGTTATATAGCTATTATGTTCTTTTTAAGTTAACAAAACTTTCAATTGATGAACATTAAGGCCTGCATTACTCTGTAGTAAAAAAAGGATATGGAGCTTCCTAAATGTCACTGCCTTCTTTTGACCAAATACAAGTTAACCCTTTTTGCTTATACATACTTTAGATGAGGAGAGTTGTTCATAAGAAATGTGCATACTCTATTTTTTCCATTTAAGCCTATTGGGCTTAAGGTGTTTAACCTAAAAATCCATCTTGATTCATGCTGCAAGATGATTTTGTCTAGGTGACCACCCCTTCTATTCTGTTTTAACTGTTCAATGCCCATAATTTGCAACTTCGTGTGATCTGAATTATGGTAGAGTCTGAAGTGTCTTGCTACTGGGCTGTCTATGTCCTCATTTTTAATATCGTCTCTATGCTCTCGGATTCTACTTTTGAACTCTCTAGTAGTTTTCCCTACATAGAATCTGGGACATGAACAGTTAAGCAGGTATATTACGTTTTTAGAGGTGCATGATATCCTCTCTCTTACATGATACACCTTACCCCTAGTTGGGGTGCTGAATGTGGCAGATCTTTTAACAAATGGACAATACACACAGTGTCCACATGGTACACTGCCTGCTTTATGTTGTGACGCTGTTAACCAATTCTTGGTTTCCTCTTTTTTAAATTCGCTGTGTACTAGCATATCCTTTATGCTTGGGGCCCTTCTCGCCGTCAATAATGGATACTCTGATATGCATCCCCTAAGTGATACATCGTCAGACAATATGTGCCAATGGTTATTGAGAATACTTTTTAGCTTCCTCCAGTGTGAATTATATTCCGTAATTAGTCTTACTTCTGTGTCACTATTTGATTTCTTTTTGGAATATGGGAGGTCAGTTCTACAGGTTTTTCTTGCTCTCACTCATGCTTTTTCCACTATTTTTCGAGAGTAACCCCTTGCTAGGAATCTGTCTGCCATTATTTTAGCTTGTTCTTCAAATACTTTTGTTGAAGAGCAACATCTTTTGAGCCTCAAAAATTGGCCTATGGGCACACCTCTTTTTTGATGCTCAGGGTGATGGCTGTTCGCCTGCAGCAAACTATTTGTTGCTGTTTGTTTGCGATGAATATTAGTATGCAGTATGTAGTCTTGTTTTGTTATTTTTAAATCAAGAAAAATTGCACTTTCTGTGCTAATGTTATATGTGAGGAATAGATTAAGATCATTTTTATTCAGGATGTTGACAAATTCATGAACTGACTTTTCATCACCCTTCCAGAGAACAAGTATGTCGTCCACGAACCTCAACCAGAGTATGATATGTCTATCTACCCATTCTGAGAGTTCGCTGAAGACATACTTGGTTTCCCAAAAACCTAGGTGCAAACAGGCGTACGTTGGTGCGCATATTGCACCCATGGCTGTTCCTCTCAGTTGCCTAAATAGTTTGCCATCAAAACAAAAGATATTGTTTTTTAAAACAAATTCTAGTAGGCTGAGGATCCATTCAGTGTTTTTCCTGTACTCCTCTCCCCTTAACTCCAAAAAATATCTGGATGCTCTTAAACCTGCTTGGTGGGAGATAGAGGAGTACAGGCACTCCACATCAAGAGTTACTAAGAGTAGATCTTGTTCTACTGTGATTTTATCCAATAAAAATGATCTTAATCTATTCCTCACATATAACATCAGCACAGAAAGTGCAATTTTTCTTGATTTAAAAATAACAAAACAAGACTACATACTGCATACTAATATTCATCACAAACAAACAGCAACAAATAGTTTGCTGCAGGCGAACAGCCATCACCCTGAGCATCAAAAAAGAGGTGTGCCTATAGGCCAATTTTTGAGGCTCAAAAGATGTTGCTCTTCAACAAAAGTATTTGAAGAACAAGCTCGAAAAATAGTGGAAAAAGCATGAGTGAGAGCAAGAAAAACCTGTAGAACTGACCTCCCATATTCCAAAAAGAAATCAAATAGTGACACAGAAGTAAGACTAATTACGGAATATAATTCACACTGGAGGAAGCTAAAAAGTATCCTCAATAACCATTGGCACATATTGTCTGACGATGTATCACTTAGGGGATGCATATCAGAGTATCCATTATTGACGGCGAGAAAGGCCCCAAGCATAAAGGATATGCTAGTACACAGCGAATTTAAAAAAGAGGAAACCAAGAATTGGTTAACAGCGTCACAACATAAAGCAGGCAGTGTACCATGTGGACACTGCGTGTATTGTCCATTTGTTAAAAGATCTGCCACATTCAGCACCCCAACTAGGGGTAAGGTGTATCATGTAAGAGAGAGGATATCATGCACCTCTAAAAACGTAATATACCTGCTTAACTGTTCATGTCCCAGATTCTATGTAGGGAAAACTACTAGAGAGTTCAAAAGTAGAATCCGAGAGCATAAAGACGATATTAAAAATGAGGACATAGACAGCCCAGTAGCAAGACACTTCAAACTCTGCCATAATTCAGATCACACGAAGTTGCAAATTATGGGCATTGAACAGTTAAAACAGAATAGAAGGGGTGGTCACCTAGACAAAATCATCTTGCAGCATGAATCAAGATGGATTTTTAGGTTAAACACCTTAAGCCCAATAGGCTTAAATGGAAAAAATAGAGTATGCACATTTCTTATGAACAACTCTCCTCATCTAAAGTATGTATAAGCAAAAAGGGTTAACTTGCGATTAACATGTATTTGGTCAAAAGAAGGCAGTGACATTTAGGAAGCTCCATATCCTTTTTTTACTACAGAGTAATGCAGGCCTTAATGTTCATCAATTGAAAGTTTTGTTAACTTAAAAAGAACATAATAGCTATATAACTATATTTAAAACAAGTAAATGTAGGTAAAAAGCAATGGATTTAGCAGTGGAGGTGTGTCCATAGATTCGTCACTATAAAATTGTAAGAATCCGTAATATGTTGCAATCCAATTCTTAGTATGCATTAGCCAAATCTATCTCTATGTACATATTGTAAATATTAATGATCAGTTCCTTTGTGTGCGGTTTGACACCGATTGAAAGACACGGTTTTGTTTTGAAGCTGTGTAGGTAAAATAGTGCTGTGAAAGAGAGGGGGAGGTACTGATAACCAATGGCAATATAAAGCCTGAGACACACCCCCCAAGATACACATCTGATGAGGCCCCGACACTCAGCCCTATGTGGGAGGGGAGAAACGCGTCATGATTGAGCAAAGCACGACAGGTGAACAGCTGTGAGCAGCTAAGAACAGAGCCAGTGGCATTTGAATTTTACTGAGGAACGCTGAAACGCTGAAGGGTACATGGCGGTAAGCAAGTGAAGCAGCCCTATTGCAGCAACAAAGACTCTTGCATTGCCTAAAGTGCTATAACAGGTACTGAATAAATAGTCCTTTATATTGGCTTTAAAGTCTTGCGGCTGACAGCCGGGTCTGTCCCGCCAGGGTACATTGTGCGTTAATCTTCAGAAAGACACTGCATGTATATCACTCACAAGTTTGTCCATAAAAAGAAATCACAAGCATAAATCTTGCAATCAAGCTGTTACATTGTGCAAAAATAAAGTAAAGAAATTGTGTCCAGATCCAGAGCTTGTGTATACACTGAGAGCTTGGAAACTGAACAGTTACTTGTTAATAACAGCTGCAACTTTGGGGCCCCGTAATAACCGACGGACTTTCTTTGATTACAAAGTTCCCTATTTACTTGTCTCCTAAGTTACTTTTGCAGTACTGATAGTACGTGTATATAGGATACTATGTATATGGTGCATGACAGCCTGTGAGATATGTTTCAATGAATAGCTGGCCAGCCTGTTCTAAATACCTGTGTATTTTTAATTTGGTGTGTATTCCGCTTTAAAGGAATAGGGTGGAGGGTAGACGTTCTGCTTTACGGTTGTTCAGAATTACATAGTAAATAAAACTCTGGTTAACTAAGTGCGGCCTGTGTCCTTCTTTGAATGACTGATAAATTTCGCTCAATCCTTCTCTCTTATTGCACTGTATATTATTTTGGGACAGCCAGCACAGTTTGTGAGTGTTGGAATTTGAGAGTCTAATTGTGCACTACCACACATCTTTATTTATTAAGTAGGTATTTAGTTTTAAATATATATTATTTAGTTAATAATTGTAACGTTAATTTAGCTCTATTTTAATTATGTTAAAGTTAGGGGATGTTAGGGTTAGGTTTAGGGTTACGGTTAGGTTTAGGGTTAATAGTTTAATTTACGTTGTTGCGATGTGGGGGGCTGGTGGTTTAGGGGTTAATAGGTTTATTTAGTGATAGTGATGTGGGAGGCCAGAGGTTTAGAGGTTAATAGCTTTATTTAGTGGTGGCGATGTTGGGGAGCGGCGGAATAGGGGTCAATAGATTTATTATAGTGAGGGTGGTTTAGGGGTTAATAGGTTTATTTAGTGGTAGTGATGTGGGAGGCCAGAGGTTTAGGGGTTAATAGCTTTATTTAGTGATGGCGATGTTGGGGTGCAAGGTAATAGGGGTTAATAATGTTAGAATAGTAGTGGTAATATCAGGTGCGGCTGATTAGGGGTTAATAGATTTATTTAGGTGGCGGCAATATCGGGAGCAGCTAATTAGGGGTTAATAACTCTATGTAGGTGTCAGCGATGTCGGGGGCAGCAGATTAGGGGTTTTTAGACTTAGGGTTTTTGTTAGGGTGTTAGGTTTAAACGTTACTTTAAAACGTTACGGAGCTTTTGATTCCACGATCCCAGGTGTTAGGTTTTTTTTCTAACCCGCTCTCCCCATTGATGTCTATGAGGAAAGCATGCACAAGCATGTCAAAACAACGCTTGTATTTTGTGCTGTATGGAGCTCAACGGAACCATATCGCACGCACATGCCGGCTGTTTCAAAACTTGTAATGTCTGCGCTATAGACTTTTGTTGTGTTCGTTAAATTCCCTATAGGGCGCATAACTCGTAATCTACCTGATAGTTTCTTACTTGTAGATAAGCAAATAAATCTCTGTTTTCAAGATTAAATCCCTGTTTTAATTCCTCAACAGATTTACGGCTAGATTACGAGTTGTGCATTAGGGTAAAAAAGCAGCGTTAACAGGTCCTAACGCTGCTTTTTTACACCCGCTGGTATTACGAGTATTGCAGGTTTAGGGGCACTGCACACTTTTTTAGCCTTACCGCAAACCGACTTACGGAAACTTTGTAAAGTCTTTTTTCTATGGGACTTCCATAGTGCCGTTATTACGAGTTTGTCCTGGGAGGCCAAAAAGTGAGCGGTACACCCTCTACCTCCAAGATCCCTAACACATTCTAAAGTCAGTAGTTATGAGTTTTACACTACAACGCCGTAGCATAAAACTCATAACTAAAGTGCTAAAAAGTACACTAACACCCATAAACTACCTATTAACCCCTAAACCGAGGCCCTCCCGCATCGCAAACACTATAATAAAATTTTTAACCCCTAATCTGCCGCTCCGGACATCGCTGCCACTATAATAAACATATTAACCCCTAAACCGCCGTACTCCTGCCTCGCAAACACTAGTTAAATAATATTAACCCCTAATCTGCCACCCCTAACATCGCCGCCACCTACATTATATTTATTAACTCCTAATCTGCTGCCCCAACATCGCCGCCACCTACCTACATTTATTAACCCCTAATCTGCCGTCCCCAATGTCACCGCCACTATTCTAAATGTATTAACCCCTAAACCTAAGTCTAACCCTAACACCCCCTAACTTAAATATAATTTAAATAAATCTAAATAAAATTCCTATCATTAACTACATTATTCCTATTTAAAACGAAATACTTACCGATAAAATAAACCCTAAGCTAGCTACAACATAACTAATAGTTACATTGTATCTAGCTTAGGGTTTATTTTTATTTTACAGGCAAGTTTGTATTTATTTTAACTAGGTAGACTAGTTATTAAATAGTTATTAACTATTTAATAACTACCTAGCTAAAATAAATACAAATTTACCTGTAAAATAAAACTTAATATAAGTTACAATAACACCTAACCTTACACTATAATTAAATAAATTCCCTACATTAAATACAATTAAATAAATTAAATTAGCTAAATCACAAAAAAAAAAACAATATATAGCGGGAAAAAAAACCTCTGGGAGGGGGGAATTATAAATTAATATTTGTACCAGAGCAACACATTTCTTAGCAAAACATATGCTGTTTCATCAGGCCGTCACAGCCTGATGAAACGGCATATGTTTTGCTGAGAAACGCGTTGTTGTGTTATTAGTGTACTAAATTAAGTTTACACTTTTTACTCTACTTGCTCTGCTATTTTTATCGTTATCCACAATTTTATGGTCTTAACCCATTGATCGATTTGGTTCCACTGTGACGCCGTCCTGTGTATTCCATCTTGTGGATGATCTGACCTTCTAGCGTGTATCTTGAGTCTATCGGACGACTCTGTTGTACTGTTCCACTCTGTCGGGCACTCCGGTTGTGCCGCTGCTTTTGTGAGTAGCCATTTGCAGAGGGGTTATCTCTGTGTATCGTTTGTCCTCTGTGCAGACAATATTATCCTATGTGGTGCCTCTTTCTTCTGTTCTAACAGGATTCTTCTAATACCAAATATGACTCACAATAACAATATATATTAGTGTCACACTTTCAGGCAAGGAGCACAAGAGAAAAAAAAAGGCGAAAAAAACAACACAGTTTCTGATGATACAGTGAATTTTCAAAACATCGATTGAATAGGTTGGAACAATAAAACAGCAGATAAAGAACTATGTAAAAAAAATATAAATGAACTCTTAAAAAGACATTAAACTCAACATTTTTCTTTCATGATTCAGACAGAAAATATAATTTTAAACAACATTCCAATTTACTTCTATTATCTAATTTGCTTCTTTCTTTAGATATCCTTTGTTGAAGAAATAGCAGTGCACATGGGTCAGCCAATCACACGAGGCATCTATGTGCAGCCACCAATCAGCTGCTACTGAGCATATCTAGATATGCTTTTCAGGAAAGAATATCAAAAGAATTAAGGAAATTAGATAATAGAATGTTGTTTAAAATTGTATTCTCTATCTGAATCATAAAAGAAAAATTTGGGGTTTAATGTCCCTTTAAGTATTATAAGTATTATAAGGAAGGAATGCCATCATTTATAGAGAGTTCTGCTCAGCCGCAGGTTCCGTGGTATTTGGAAAACCACTTGTTTGCAATGAGTGGCTAAATTAATTTTTTGCAAGGGAAACAAGCATAAAAAAGCCCTTTCTTAGACTAGAGTCTTGCTCAGTTGAGGGGTATGACTCAGAGGTTAACGTTTAG
Source organism: Bombina bombina (assembly GCF_027579735.1). Taxonomy (NCBI): domain Eukaryota; kingdom Metazoa; phylum Chordata; class Amphibia; order Anura; family Bombinatoridae; genus Bombina; species Bombina bombina. The sequence goes on from NC_069508.1 coordinate 31,206,981, forward strand.
GCCTAAGCCCTGTGTTCAGAGAAAGGGCTAGTTAGGGATTGAGATAAAAGAATATTAGGTGTTGTTATGCCTCTGGAAAATGTTTACTAATCCCCTAGTGTAACATATAGCTCAGCGCCCTGCTTAGCTACCTATTGTGCCCTAAACCTTTTAAGGGCTTGTAACACAATTAAATAACAATCACAGTGTGTAACAATTTTTTAACTAGAGTTCTGTTGAATTGAAGAAATAGAAAACAGAAATTTTGTTTGAGATAAAGTCTCTGTGAAGTGTCCCTCAGATAAAGGTCAAAAGACCATCGTTTATAGGCCCTTGTGATTTTCCCCTATTGTTTCCCTTTCTCCAGGGGCAAGATTAAAAAATGATAAACCATGGACTTATGTACAAATTGTACAATAAATAATTAGCCCTTTGTTGGAAAATCTTAGTGGCTCTCTTATGATCACACTGGACCCTACGGGATTTTAGGCTAGTCCCAGACTTAGCGTGTGTATAACTGCGATGGTACAGTCAGGCGTTATTCACTACTCACAGTTATAAGTGAATTTGTGCTGGAGTGTAATGATGTAATCCAGCGACCCAGTAGCAGATGGCTTGGAATCTGGAGGATGATCTGCAATGGTGTGATGGCCCTTGGTGTTGCGTCCAAGCTATGATGCTGGGCCCTTTAAGATTTCAAAGCTGGAAGTGAAGGTGCCGAATATAGCCTCTTATGAGCCCGAGGTGAAAACGGCTTGTGGGAAACTCTGGCGCATAGTACACTAAACAGTGTTGTTGCAAGGGATTTCACAGCCTCCCCCATTTGGCCTCCACTTAAAACACTGAGAAGTGGCCTCCGAGAGGTGTTAATTTAGCGCACTTAGCTTGTGTGCGAAAGTCAGGATTTCTTCAGGGCCAGACCTGCCAAGGATGTGTAATTAATTTAGTAGAACAAATACTCTGTGGACATTCGTTTTGGACAATCGAATGTTGAAAAGAATGAAAATCCATTCAAATTCGATAATCAAATAATATTTTCAGTTTTCGAATGTTACTTTAATTTTTGAATGTTTATAATTAGATCAAATATCCACATTTAACATTTCGAATGTAACATTCGATTTAGCAAATACTATTCAGAAGTTCAATAGTTCATGTGGTACGGAATTTAATAAATTGATACATAAAAGAAACAAATTTGAATGTTTCTATATCAAATATTGCATAACTTGAATATTACATTTAAAGAGAGCATTAGAAATACTTTAACAAATACCGGTATATAGATTCGAATTTTATAATTCGAATAATGCATACTGTGAATCAAATTATTAGAAAAATTTGATTTAAATATTATATGTAAAGATAGCATTAGAAATACTATTGAATTAAACGAATGTTAGAATTTTGTGCAAACATTCGAAATTTAAAAAAACGAACAAATGTTTTAAAATTCGTTTCATTTTTGAATGTTGCAAAACATTCGCCCATCGATGAGATTGCAAACAGATAATTGTGAGTTTTACTGTTTATGCTCCCCTGAATCCCCTTTCCTCTTGTCAGAGTTATATTTTATTATTACGTTGTTGACTATATGTTTTCCCTATATTTATGCTTTATGTAGAGTGTGTCAACATAAGTTAATTGGTGTGTTGTTAGAGACTAGTTGGTCTTGCATGCTTCTTTCAGGGATTCCGGTGGCAGAGTGTTAGGATCTACTTTCTGACAACTCTTTTTTCGGTAGTGGACACCTGTTACGGAGTATGCTGACCTGTAAACAAAGAGCCATAAGTGTCTTTTTAAAGACAGCGCCAGCATAGGTGAGGCGGAGGGCTCCATACCTGCCTGGGAGGTGCTACTGCCCACTGAGACCAGCCCAGCTGTGATATACATAGCTACTGACTTGACCCTGGTTTCCACAACGATCACTCTGGTAGCAGACCTACTATTCATGTGCGGTCCTATTGGATATACTGCAGTATTCCCCTGTGTATTGGTGAACAGAGAACCGGAACTTTGTTTCATCCAAGTTAGTTTATGGGGGTCATTTGGTTCATCTAAATTTTGACAGCATTATTTATCTGTGAAATGGAAATTTTTGAACCACTTATTTCATAAGGATAATGTTAACTTCAGGATAGCAGAGGAGTAGCTAGCTAATGTTTTAGCTTTCAATAAAGTTTTTTTTTTAAAGGGACAGTCTAGTCAAAATGAATCTTTCATGATTCAGATAGGGCTTGCAATTTTACACAACTTTCCCCATTCACTTCTATCATCAAATGTGCTTTGTTCTCTTGGTATTCTTTGTTGAAAGCTAAACCTAGGAAGGATCATATGCTAATTTCTAAACTCTTGAGGTCGCCCCTTATTTCCATGCATTTGGCAGTTTTCACAGCTAGAGGCGTTAGTTCATGTGTGTCATTCAGATAACATTGTGATCACGCCCGTGGAGTTACAAATGAGAGGGCACTGATTGGCTAAATGCAAGTCTGTCAAAAGAACTGAAATAAGGGGCAGTCTACAAAGGCTTATATACAAGGTAATCACAGAGGTAAAAAGTAAATTAATATAACCGTGTTAGTTACGCAAAACTGGGAAATGGGTAATAAAGGAATTATATATCTTTTTTTTTTTTTAATCAAGATTTTTTTATTGAGGTGTTTTAGCAACATGTAGTTAACAAATACAATACATATTTCGTAAAAGTATAGCATATATTCACACATGACATATCATTTATCTATATGAAATATAACTAACATCTCAGATACTCCCTCACCCTCATTTACCACAAAGAGGGAGAGTCAGACACCTTATGTGAGTACCGAGAATTTGAATCATGTCACATTCACCTCTTTTACATTTTGTTTCCTATGTTGAGGCAAAATAAACTTTATGCTAATTAAACAACCTTGAAAACTTATACTTCTTATAGAGTGATACTTTGTATGTAATAAAAGTGTATTCATTATCTAATTCTTCACATGATAGAGGAAGTCAGTACAGGTAATTCCCAATCAAAACATGGGGATACCCTATAACAGTATAATATAAGTAGCGGATAAACACCGCTTATGTGTCCACCTATTTAAGGGTGAACTCTATATAGAAAGTTCTAGAAAGTGTGCTATTTACTTATATCATCCCTCTCCCACAGGACGACACAGTCTGTAGCATTGAGACAACATGGCGCTTGAGCCGTGGTGGTTGCCTATGAAAAGAATGTGTATATGAAATACGTGTCTGCATTATTGAGCATAACAAGTGACCTTTTTCTACAAACATTCGTTAAACAACATATTATCCCCTTTTGAAAACAGAGAACCTTGTCTAGTTAGATAAGGGAGATACACAGTGGGATATCATTAAGCAAATTTCTCTATGGTCATAGTATGGTGCATATTACATTAAGCGATAACAGCTGCAGGAGAGGTGTACAAGCTCTCACCAAAGCCAAAGCCTATGACGCAGTTCACATAGGTTATTATAATATCTATAGTAAATTACCAAATTGTGTGAATAACTAAAGAAGGTAGGTGAGATGAGGGGGGGGGGAGGGGTTCAAAATGGAGCAGAACTTAGCATACTTTTTTATAATATTGCAATTTTACAATAAAACATACTGCTTTAGCGAATACATCTAAGCCAAGCCTATTAACAGTACCATTTGTCTGGGTAAGATGAATAAAGTGAAAACCTGCTGGCAGCATATATGATATTTGAACATTGTAACATAGCCGGTTGGACTAGAGAATAAAATTATAGGGTGCTAACCCATATCCCCATCTCCCTCGCCGGCTGAGGGAGACATAGAGCCTGACCCAACACAGTGAAAACATATTAAATGAAAATCCAACCTGCCCTAACATGCTGATCTGGATAGTATAACATTGAAACTGCAAGAACATAACTGTTTCTAATAATTAAACTAACTGGCATTTACACGATAGCTCAAACAAAAGAAACAAAAAAAAAACAAAAAACACTAGGGCTAAGTACAGTGACATTACAAGTATCTAGAATGTTATCTCGGTCATATGCCATATGTGATCCTGGAGATAGATACCGCTCAGCCCACGCCAGAAGTGACCAGCTGGGTCATATTCAACCATCTACCCAGCTGAGATCATTTCTGGATCCAGCGGGGGAGAGTCCACTCCTGAGCATGTAAGTTCTGTCTACTAGGGTTACTGCAAGTTACTTGGACTGAATAAACGTGCGACTCACACCCTATGGACCATAGTCTCCCCTTATCTGCTGACTTTCGCCGGGAGCTACCTCTCCTCATTGCTAGAAACTGAGTGCCCCTTTTCACTGTAAATGTAGCCTCATCACCACAGGTCAGGAGGTCGGCCGCCCCTTCCCGAGATCCGGCTGAGAAGGATATGGAGTAAGGGCTGCTCAGTAATTTGCCACGTTCAGGATCTGCAAAGGGAGTCCCAGGCTCTCGGTCAGGTAAGGAAGATTGCAGCGGTGTTCTGATCTCGCTTCTCTGTAGTGTACAGCTGTGATCAACACCTGATGCGGAGCGAGTGGAACTTGATGCGGTCAATTGCTCCGGGTACATCAAAACAAAGTCTCCTCTCTCCGCCATCTTAGGTAATCTGTATGCATCGTGAGTACAAGAATCTCTCAGCTCCCATGTGAGTGCGGTAAAGTTAACTTGCATTTGTATGTCCAGTTGTACAAGGAGCTTTCGGATCTGCATTCGGTAGCCCTCCTCCATGATCAAATAGGGTACATTAGCTAGGATGCACTCTGCTCTGTAGTGGAATCACTGACACACAGCCCAAGTGAAATAGAAAGAAGGGTAATGGAAGCGTGAGTAAAGGCCTCAAACTAAGCACATCGCCACCTATTTCTTCTCACCGCTCAAATTAGCTTCCAAAGCTGTAGCATACTGTTGGTCACCACTTCTGTGCTAGAATGAAGCTCTTTTTAAGCTAGTTGTCTGCAGAAATTACAGTTATAAGTAGAAAAGTATGTGGAGCTCATTTCCCATGCGTCTAGTCTGCTTGGCGGTTGGCTCCGCCCCCCGGAATTATATATCTTTTAAAACAATAAAAAATGGGGTGTAGACTATCCCTTTAATTTTAAAATTGTTTAATTCTATAGTTCAACAAAGCACATTTGAAAATAGAAGTGAATTTAAAAAGTGTCTTAAAAATACATGCTCTATCTAAATCATGCAAGTTCTATTTTCTGACTTTCCTATCCCTTTAATTGCATAGCTGAGCAGAAGATGATTTAAGATAAGTTGTGCAACAAACATTAAAAAATATGTAACATTAGCTAATTTTAGCTTAATATTGGCTTAAATTTTAGCAAGGCAGTCAGTAAAATCAGCCAGGTGGTGTGCCCATTACATAGGTCCTGAGGGGGACACTGAAGTTTGGTAACTATCTTATGATCTGTACTTCTACAACTTTTCTCAGTTCCTCTCTTGGGGGGGGGGGATTATTATATTTCCACCTTCTCAATATGAAGTAATAATAACAGTAATCATTGGCTTTTTAGCTAGGAATATTTTCATCCCATCTCTAAATGTATCTAGTGAAGCCTTCTATTACATACTGCATTAGCAGTGAGTGCAATACAAAGTGATATCCAAATGTTCCAGCTCCATAGATTAATTTAGTACTGTTGGTCTGATTTATTTGTGCTAAATTAATGTTGATTGTGATAAGAATATTTTACATTTATTTTTGCCAACCAGGGTTTCATTTCAGTATAACAAATTTATAATTTGCTTTTTTATGTTATATTTTATTTCAAATAAAAAAAACAAATATTTGAACTAGCAAAATGAATTTAGAGAGAGTTGGGAACAATGTCTCATTATCCCTTCCACCTTTTTTTTTTTTTAGAGCGCAAATGTTCCAGTTTCCAAAGTGAAATCAGAGACTGCCCAGACTTTGCCCTCCTTAACCCCACCCCCAATCCACAAATCCCTGCCCACACACATCATCATCCATTGAACACCAGTGACTCCTCCCCCCACCAACAATGTTTCCTCATGTAACACCTGCAGCATAGAACTCTCTATCTCAGAACGAGTTGGGGAATATTTTGGAGATATCTTAAAGGGACATTAAACACTTTGAAATGGTTATATAACTATAAATATATATATATATCACAACATAAATTAAGTTCAAAGAACTGCAACATAAAAAGTAAAATGCAAAGTCCATATGACTGTTCAGATTGTTTCAAAGAGTTCCAACGTCCACTCTTAGTTTAACAGCTCAAAGGCTATTCACATATGTTGTCCCAATATGAATATATCCAGGAGAATTATAAAAATGGGTACTCACCCATACAAACCTTAATACTATGAGGTAAGGGTAATGTCAGGGAAAGGGGGTTGGTTCCGTAATTTCAATGTCTCTTGGAGATGGTAGTGTGATTTTATGTACGCTGGCGGTCTTGTTCAAAGGGAGAGACAAGGGATAAAAAGCAAGGAAGATCCAATAGTGTAAAACGGTATAATATTTTGTGCAAATAAAATACAATTAAAATGCTTACACATAGTGCTCTCAAACAGTATAAGGTCAGTACAAAGCCGCTGGTAAATATGTAAATACGAAACATCCGTATATATGCTCAAGGAATATACTGCTCGAGATCAGCGTCACCTGTGGGTGATCGTTTTTACTGGCAGACGCTGATCTCGAGCAGTATATTCCTTGAGCATATATACGGATGTTTCGTATTTACATATTTACCAGCAGCTTTGTACTGACCTTATATTGATTGAGGGCACTATGTGTAAGCATTTTAATTGTAATTTTATTACACAACATATTGTTTTTTAGTTTAATAGAGTCTTAGCACTTTCCATTGTTCGTAGTTTGGCCTATAACAGACTATCCTTTTGTTTAGTTTTACTTATAATATATATATATATATATATATATATATATATATATATATATATATATATATATATATATATATATAAAACTTTGCAATATACTTAACTATTTATTTTGTCCCCTTTTCCTGTACGTCCATGCTAAAATTGTGAGTTTTTCAGTTCCTGCTAGAAATGGAATTGCAGAACACTGTTAGGGCACACTCTAGTGTCCTATTTATTACTGTCCCCAATTGGCCTCAGCAGAGTTACAACAAGGCAGCTCCCATTGTTTTAAAGACAGTAAGTTTTAAACTTATTTTGTCAGTTTTTAAACAACTATCATAACTTAAAAAAATAAATCTACATGTTATTCTTAGACTAATCTTTTCTATCTAGCATTTAATCAGTGTTTAATGTCCCTTTAATGAAGCACTGACAGTTAACATTGTACGATCATGTACATATTCACAAAAACATAGCTTTTATTCTCAAGAAATGTGTTTAACATTATTTTACTTCTTTTGTTTCTTTTTATTTGGACTGGAAAGAATGTTTCATCCATACAGGGCAATATTTGGGGAGACCTAATTTAAACATTCAGTACATAAACCTGCACTAAAAATTCAATTGCGTTGCTTTTTTTTTGGGGGGGGGGTACATTTTTTTGTTAATTTTGAAAAAAAAAATGTTTCTTATGGCTGTAATACAAAATATTGAATATAGTGATTTTTGTAGTTATTTCATTTTGACCTTATTTTCTTAATGTATTTATTCCACTTGACAGTCTGCAAGGCACATCTCTTAGATTTAAGGCCCATTAACTACAAAACATACAGTAGCTGCATAAATTACAATCTATTTTGTTGTCTGTATAATTTGCATTTTATGGAAATAGAAATTCCTTCAGGTATTTTAAAGCTTATCAGTTCATTATCTTTTTTTTTCTTTTTTCTATTTTTGTTTTTGTTTTTTCTTGAAAATAATAAAAATATGGCTGTGCTACTGGTGTGCTTTAGTTTTAGTGAGTATTTTTTTTAACATATCCTACTTTTAATTTAAAAATATTAGTCATTATTAGAATGGAATTTATAATAATTTGTTCTGTGTAGTCTGGGTTTTCAAATTCAAATCCGTTTAAAAATCATTAGAAAGTTAAAAGGACATAAGTAAATAAATGCTAGATTTAAAAGGACAGTAAACAGCTAAGGTTTCATTTTTTTTTTTCAAAACAAATTATCATCCTTTTTACTGCAGTTATTTTCAATAGTTAAAGGGACAGTCTAGTCAAAATTAAACTTTCATTATACAGATAGGACATGTAATTTTTATCAACTTTCCAATTTACTTTTATCATCAAATTTGCTTTTTTTTTCTTGATATTCTTAGTTGAAACTAAACCTAGGTAGGCTCATATGCTAATTTCTAAGCCCTTGAGGGCTGCCTCTAATCATATGCTTTTTAAATTGCTTTTCACAACAAAAGAGTTGATGGTTCACGTGGGCCATAAAGATAACACTGTGTTCAGGCACAGGGGGTTATTTAAGATCTAGCACAACACAATGTTAAATTTAAGACAATAGATAATAAACAGTCACAGTCATGTGATCAGGGGGCTGGACGATGGTTCCTAGATACAAGGTAATCACAGAGGTAAAATCTGTATTAATATAACTGTGTTGGTTATGCAAAACTAGGGAATGGGTAATAAAGGGATTATCTATCTTTTAAAACAATACAAATTATATTATAGACTGTCCCTTTAAACTCTAGTTTGACTTATTTGCAGGAGCCACTCTGGGCTTTAGGCAACAGACGACAAAGTTAGTCACAGTCATAATGTTAGTATAAAGTACATAGTTTTGCAGTATTAATTCTTATAAAGCCAATGAGGGACATATCTGTAGCAGAGTTAGCCTTGATAAGTCATTAGGGGGCATTAAAAGTTCTGAGAGTTAGAAATTACTATTTTTTTAAAGCTAAAGTACACAAAAGGGAGCAAATTAAATAATAAAAATACATTTCTAAGTTGTTTCATTATGGTTGCTAAACATTTTTATATACAAATCTTAAAGGGACACTGAACACAAATGTTTTCTTTCGCGATTCAGACAGAGCATGACATTTTAAGCAACTTTCTAAATCACTCCTATTATCAATTTGTCTTCGTTCTCTTGCTATCTTTAAATGAAAAAGAAGGCACCTAAGCATTTTTTTTTATTCAGAACTCTGGACAGCACTTTTTTATTTGTGGGTGAATTTATCCACCAATCACCAAGGACAACCCAGGTTGTTCACCAAAAATAGGCCAGCATCTAAACTTACATTCTTGCATTTCAACTAAAGATACCAAGAGAATAAAGAAAATTTGATAACAGGAGTAAATTAGAGAGTTGCTTAAAATATCATGCTCTATCTGAATCACAAAAGAAAAAAAATTTGGGTTCAGTGTCCCTTTAAGGAGTTTACTGTCCCTTTAAAACAACAATCTACACTAGATTTTTCTTTGCATACATGTTTTGTAGATGATCCATTTATATAGTCCATCTGGGAATGTTTTTGTAAAAATGTATAGTTTTGCTTATTTTTTAATAACATTGTGTTGATTTTCTGACTCCTAACCAAGCCCCACAGTATCAGATGTAGACCCAGGTCTATAGATTCTTGCTGCTGTTGTTTGTGTAATCTATCTTTTCATATGCAGGGAAGGGAGGGAGTGCCTGCTCTTTCTGCTTTTCCAGCCCCTTTCACTTATATTAACTCTCCATATCAAGGTGACCTTGACAAAGGCTCCAGTGAGAGTCAAAATGTTGGATTGACTTATGTCTTCATGTGCAGAGTCTTCATTATTTTATATTATTGATAGGAAGACTAAAGCAAGATGATTGTAGTAGTAAGTGCTAAATTAATGATAGATGATAAATAGATAGATAGATAGATAGATAGATAGATAGATAGATAGATAGATAGTACAGCAAAGGGTAACTGGAGCCTTTGCTGTTCTGTTTACGATGACATCCTGACACACTGTTAGCTGCTTCTGGACAGTGAGAGTGTGAATCCACTTTATATTATATATATCTTTCTTTCTCTCTTTCTCCCTCTCTCTCTCTCTCACTCTCTTTCTCTCTCTCTCTCTCTCTCTCTCACACAGACACACACACACACACTCTCTCTCTCTTTCTCTCTCTCTATGTCTCTCTCTCACTCTTTCTTTCTCTCTCACTCACTCTCTATTTCTCTCTCTCTCTTTCTCTCTCACTCTCTCTCTCATACTCTCTCGCCCTCTCTCTCTCCTTCTCTCCTTCTCTCTCTTTATCTCTCTCTTTCTCTCACTCTCATTATGTCTCTCTCATTCTCTATCTCTATCTCTCCCTCTCTCTCTCTCTCTCTCTCTCTCTCTCTCTCTCTCACTCGCTCTCTCTCTCTCTGTGTGTCTCTCTCTCTCTATGCCTCTCTCTCTGTCTGTCTCTCTCCCTGTCTCTCTCACTCTCTCTCTCTCTCTCTCTCTCTCTCGCATTCTCTCCCCCCCCTCTCTTCCCCTCTCTCTTTCCCTCTTTCTCTCTCTCTCTCTCTCTCTCTCTCACTCTCACTCTCTCTCTCTCACTCTCTCTCTCACTCTCTCACTCTCTCTCTCTCTCTCTCTCTATATATATATATATATATATATATATATATATATATATATATACATACGTTTGTTAATGTGTAAAAACAATAAAAACATTAATGCTAAAATATTAAAGCACAAGCTCCACCTCTCTAAACCTTGGTTTACAAAATCCCAACATAATGGTCTTCTCTTCAATGGTCATTAAGTAGCAATCATAGCTCTCTCGCTTTGTGATTCTGACCCCTACGCTCCTGCTTGATAGATGTGCACAATTTCTGTGTCTGTATAAAGATAAATTACATACTTTTCTAGAGCACACGTATTATAAGCAAAAGAGGTAAATAGGTTTGGATCAAGGTCGTGTTTCCATCCACCCATTTGTTCTTAACCTTCTTTAAAACGTTCATTACTGACAGTTGCCTTTTAAACAGAAAGCAGAAAAAAAGTAGTATACAAATGCACTGAAATGTCTTCTAAATGAATCATCAGTTTAATTAAATTACAATATAGTGAAATTATTATTCTTGTGTATTTAAATGGACAGTAAATATTTTTTTCATAATATTTTAAAACAAATGCTTGCATTAATAATCTGCACTAGCAACTCCCAAATTTTTGTTTTCATGATCGCGAAAACTCCGCTAGAGTTAAGCTGTTTGCGCCAGTCGATTTAGTTCAACTTGTAATATCAGAGCAATAAAAATGCTTGCGAAAAGACCGTTTGCGCCTCACTTGTAATCTAGCCCAATATTGCTCTTTGCAGGGCGCGCTAATGTATCTACAGTATGGGGCCCGATTTATCATTGAGCGGCGGATATGATCTGCTGTAGCAGATCATGTCTGCCGCACATCGATAAATGTCGACAGCATACGCTGTCGGCATTTAACATTGTACAAGCATTTATTGTGAAATGCTTGTGCAATGCCACCCCCTGAACATTTGCGGCCAATCGGCTCCTAGCGGGGGGTGTCAATCATCGGGGTAATTGGTGTCTGCCACTTCAGTTTCAGGGGAACCTTAAACTACGTGGGTAGATTGCAGCATCCGCAGCTTAATAAATCTACCCCTATATGTCTGCCTGACCTCTCATGGTTGACGTTCTGGCCGTGATCACATTCCTCCCTGAAACTCCTCCAGCGGCACACACAGTGTAAACAGGGAATCGCACTGTGTATAGTATTGCAATTAACAGTTTATTTTGTAATAGCAGTGTGCTGTTCCTGTGCGAGAACAAAGCCTCTAAAAAAAATAAGCAATAAAAAAAATCAAATTAAAAAAAAGAGGTAATGAACTTTACAATGAAAAAAAATGTTTTGTTTTATATCAAAAGAAGAAGATGACTTTTATAATTGATTTTGTTCTTATTATTAATGACTTTAAAATAAATTGCCCAGAATTGAAACCTCGAGAGTGAGCAGAATAGGCTGTGAAAGGAGCGGACGTCAGTCTTCTCGAGGGCTCTACTGTGAGTTTAAAGACAGAAGCTGTTATGGCTAAAGATTATGGAGGCAATAAAACAGGGAATCTTAAACTGTGAATACAGAGCTTGAGGCCCCTTGTTTCAGGCTCGCCGGAAACAGAAGTTATCAAGAAGTTATGAAGCAGCGGTCTAAAGACTGCTGTTCCATAACTTGCTCCCCTGCTCTGAGGCGGCGGACAGAAATCACCCCGATCGAATTCGATCAGGTTGATTAACACCCCCTGCTAGCGAATCTGCAGGGGGCGGGATTGCACCAGTAGTTCACAAGAACCACTGGTTCAATGATAAATGCCGACAGCGTATGCAGTCGGCATTTATTGATGGGCAGCGATGTGCAGCAGACATGATACGCTACTTCGTATCATGTCCGCTCGCACATTGTTAAAGGGATATAATCCCCAATTTATTATTCAGATAGAGCATGCAATTTTATAAAAAAAACTTTCTAATTCAATTATCAAATTTTCTTCATTCTCATATTTTTTGTTTAATAGCAGGGACAAAAGCTCAGGAGTGTGCACGTGTCTGGAGCACTATATGACAGCAGTTTTGCAAGAATGTTATCCATTAGCAAGAGCATGCTCCAGGTGCCTACTTATGTATCTCATCAACCAAGAATACCATAGGAACAAAGTAAATTTGATAGAAGTAAACGTATTTTTTTTTAAATGGTATGTTCTGTCTTAATCACCAAAGAAAATGTTTGGGTTTCGTATCCCTTCAACAAACAAATATACCACATGACGTGCAAAACATAACCAGACTCACACATTCATTTTCATTTCTGAAGTTTATTGTCATTTCAGGCTTGTGCATTTGTTTCACTACGAATGCAGATTTGTGATAAAAACATGGATATCTGATCAAATGTTCTAACTAATTTAAAGAAAATTAACAAAATACATTAGTATGCAATAGATTACTTTAAATTAGCTTTAAACGGTTTAATACTTACGTATAATATGTTGGATAACCGCGCTAATCCCTACACTTCTTCACAGAGCCTGGGCTACGCTAATAGAAGGTTTAGCGCGGCGGGTCCCAGAACTTGCGCTAAAGGAGAAGGTCTTTTAGTACAGGCTCTGGGATTTGCCGCACTAAGCCTCCTATTAGCGAGGCCTAGGGCTGTATGAAGAAGGGTCGGGATTAGCGGCTTTCCAGTGCGCTATAAGTAAGTATAAGGCTACAGGGGAACTTTTTCACCTGTAGTAAAGTAACATTTACTCTTGATGTCAATGAGTAAGCGCCTGTAGGGGACGCAAAACACATCAGTTGTCCGTCTGTGTCCCTCTGTCATTGTCTGTGCAGACTTTTTTTTTGTACTGTCTTGGAAGTTTTAAATTTTTTAATTTTTGAAATAAAATTTCGACATTTTATTTGCACCTTCGTGTAGTGCCTGATACACTTTTTCCTTAACATTTACTCTTGTTTTAATAAAAACAATTGTAAATGTTCCCTGAGTATTCATTATTACACAAATACCGAATAGTGCAGCAGACGAATATTTAGAAAACATATTTTTCCGAATGTTCATTCTGAAAGATAAGTCTGGAACAATTTTTTTTTCTGCTGCACAAATCTGCTTCAAACAATGTTTATCCAGTTAGTAAAACTATGCAAAAAAAATGTCTTTCTTTAAAAACAAAAAGGTAGAAACCATTATTAATTTGCTTTGTAAAACAATTCTTTGTTATACCAATGTGATAAAAAAAACAGTGAGACTTCCTTGAATGCACTTTTAATCTGCTCTAGTGCAATGGGAAAATTTAAACAACCCTCACACATCTGCTGAAAGGGACTCTAAAGTAAACTTTTTATTTATGGTTTAGAAATTATACAGTGCATTGCAAAAGATCTGCAACAAATTAAAGTGACACTAAACCCATATTTTTCTTTCATGATTCAGATAGAGCAACAATTTTAAGCAACTTTCTAATTTATTCCTATTATCAATTTTTCCTCGTTCTCTTGCTATCTTTATTAAAAAAGCAGGAATTTAAAGCTTAGGAGCTGGACTATTTTTTGGTTCAGGACCTGGGTTATGCTTACTTATTGGTTTACTAAATATAGCCACCAATATGCAAGCGCTATCCAGGGTGCTGAACCTAAAATGGGCTGGCTCATAAGCTTTACATTCTTGCTTTTAAAATAAAGATACTAAGAGAACGAAGAAAAATAATGGGAGTAAATTGGAAAGTTGCTTAAAATTGCATGCTCTATCTTAATCATGTAAGGAAAAAATTGGGTTTAGTATCCCTTTAAGGGCTAGAATACAAGTAGATATCAGGTTTTCGAGGTATCAGATGGAAAGCACGTATCCATGCGAGTGATTTCAGGTTTGTCTGGAAAAAAATGTTAGTTAGAAGGTATAAGAGTGTTAGAAAAAAATGGGCTGCAAAGGGCTTTCCCATAGAGATCTATACATGCACAATCATGTCTAAATATGTATATGTATGTATATACTGTATACATATATATACTTGCCTAGATGTGCTAATTTCCTATGCAAATATTTACATTGATTTAATTTTGAGACATGGAGGATTTTAATTTCAGTTTTTTATCTCCCCCCATAATTTTAATGAATTTTGGTTTAACCATGAAAATAGCTTTACCAATGCAGCAACCAGAAATCTATCTCCTACTGATGAGTTCCAAAAAGAACGAAACAGGCTGTCTAGTGAGTGATTTCTGGTTTGCTGTAATAATCGTGTTAAAAGGATAGCTGTGTCAAAACAGTATTTTGAAGCCAAAAAAATGAGAATTTGCATATCTAATTTGCATATCTTACCCACAATTCTCTTGTGCATTGGTAACATTGTATATTAAGAATTTCTGGGGAAAAGCAAGCGGGGATACTTGCCTAGATGTGCTAATTTCCTATGCAAATATTTACATTGATTTACATATATATATATATATATATATATATATATATATATATATATATATATATATATATATATATATATATGTGTGTGTGTGTGTGTGTGTGTGTTTACATATGTATTTATGTATTTATATGTGTATATATGTATTTACAGACATATATACACATATAAACACATAAATACATATATACAAATATAGAAATATATACACATAAACACATGAATGCATATGTACACACATACAGACATATATAGATGTGTATTGGAACCCTTTGCAGTCAAGTAGATGAAAACATGTTAAAGCATAGTTATGCGATATTCATATTTAACAAAATGTTATACTGTGTATTTACTTTTAATTTTATGTGATTTTGTGTTTGCGACTTCTAAAAATCTATTTGTTACCGCAACTTTGAATTGTTTTGCAGTCATGGGACAAATACTTTGAAAAGCCTAACTTTTTTTTAATTTGTTGTGGTCAATCAAATGGACAGTGAAGTCAAATGTTTTCACCCATGCACACCTCTTAATAAAACCCCTATAGGTTTATTAATTCATGTCCTGGTTTTACTATTGCATTGTAATAAAAGGGGTTTCTGTTGTATTGTCACTCAATACTGTGTAAAAGTATCATTTACATTACACTTTCAATGCTGGTGGCAATGCTGCTTGGTGAAGACAAGGTAGGAAGATCTTCAGGGGCTTAGTGTTAGGTTTTTTTAAGGGGGGTTTGGGTTAGATTAGGGGTATGTGGGTGGTGGGTTGTAATGGGGGGGGGGGTATTGTATGTTTTTTTACAGGCAAAAGAGCTGTTTTCTTTGGGGCATGCCCCGCAAAAGGCCCTTTTAAGGGCTGGTAAGGTAAAAGAGCTGTAAACTTTTTATTTTAGATTAGGGTAGGTCATTTTTTTTATTTTGGGGGGCTTTGTTATTTTTTCAGGGGGCTTAGAGTAGGTGTAATTAGTTTAAAATTCTTGTAATCTCTTTTTATTTTTTGTAATTTAGTGTTTTGTTTTGTTTTGTAATTTAGTGTTTGGTTTTTTTGTAATTTAGTTTAGTTGATTTAATTGTAGATAATTGTAGGTAATTGTAGGTAGTTTATTTAATTAATTTATTTATAGTGTAGTGTTAGGTTTAATTGTAACTTAGGTTAGGATTTATTTTCCAGGTAATTTTGTAATTATTTTAACTAGGTAGCTATTAAATAGTTATTAACTATTTAATAGCTATTGTACCTAGTTAAAATAAATACAAAATTGCCTGTAAAATAAATATAAATGCTAAAATAGCTACAATATAATTATTCGTTATATTGTAGCTATATTAGGATTTATTTTACAAGTAATTATTTATCTTTAAATAGGATTAATTTATTTAATAAGATTTATTTTATTTCGTTAGATTAAAATTATATTTAACTTAGGGGGGGTTAGGGTTAGACTTAGCTTTAGGGGTTAATACATTTATTAGAGTAGCGGTGAGGTCCGGTCGGCAGATTAGGGGTTAAAAGTGTAATGCAGGGGTCAGCGATAGCGGGGTCAGCAGATTAGGGGTTAATAAGTGTAAGGTTAGGGGTGTTTAGACTCGGGGTTCATGTTAGGGTGTTAGGTGCAGACTTAGGAAGTGTTTCCCCATAGGAAACAATGGGGCTGCGTTAGGAGCTGAACGCTGCTTTTTTGCAGGTGTTAGGTTTTTTTTTCAGCTCAAACTGCCCCATTGGGGGAATCGTGCATGAACACGTTTTTGAAGCTGGCCGCGTCCGTAAGCAACGCTGGTATTGAGAGTTGCAGTGGCGGTAAATTATGCTCTACGCTCCCTTTTTGGAGCCTAACGCAGTCCTTCTGTGAACTCTCAATACCAGCGTTATTTAAAAGGTGCGGGGGGAAAAATCACGCGTAGCTAACGCACCCTTTCTAACGCAAAACTCTAAATCTAGGTGATTGTGTGTTCTACCTGATTCATGCACATTTCATTTTGAATTTACTGTCCATTTCACTCAGTTCATAGTATGTGCAATTTATCCTGACTAGATTTAATTAACTTCCGGCACACTGAAATTTAATTTGAGGCTTCTATTCTTTTTCTTTACAAAATTCTTGATTGAGTTTTTTTTGTTGTTCTTGTTTTAAAAGAATCTTTCAGAAATGCACTAATTAAATGAGGGGGAAAATGTCACATAGTACAAGATAAAAAGAGATTGCAAATTTTAAATGGTTGGCATGAAGTCAGCTGGCACAAAACAATAAAAAAAGGAAAACCTATTTATTGTTGATTGTAACTAATATGTAATAAAATACATTCCAATAACCTTTGTGTGCATGTGCATATCTGTGAGCTAATGCAAAGTTATGTAAGTCAAATATATGATCCCTTGTTTTCTAAACACATATAGAAATAGTATTTGTACCATGTATAAATGATGACACAGCACTGTAGTCACACTGATAATTACAAGTGGCATTGACTGTTATTATTCATTTAATATCCTGTTATCTCCATTTAACAGAGTCTATATCATAGTCCTTCCTGCTACTTTATTTTAGTATCATTGCATCTCTGTCAGTGCATCTTGTTGTATTATGCAAAAAAAACTCAAAAACCTACAAGCTTGATGCATCTCTATCTACCAATACTGTGACATGAGATCATTTAATAATTTCAAATTAATCAGAAAACATTTTTAATGGGACAGGATTTTTTTTTGTTTCATTATACAGATAGACTACACAGTTTTAAAGGTTTCTAATTTACTTACCTTATCTGGTAAGATTTGTTCTCTTGGTATTCTTTGTAGAAAAGCATATGTAGGTAGGTTTAGGAGCACCAATGCACTACTGGGAACTAGATTGTGATTAGTGACTGCACATATGCCTCTTGTCATTGGCTCCCCCAATATGTTCAGCTAGCTCCCAGCAGTGCATTGCAGCTCCTTCAGCAAAGCATAATAAGAGAGCGAAGCAAATTTGATAATACAAGTAAATCGGAAAATTGTTTTAAATTGTATCTCTATCTGAATCCTAAAATAACAAATTTGGGATTCATGTCCCTCTAAGCATTTTGCACAATTTTAAACTCTTAACAAAAATTATTTAGTTTTATTTTGAGACAAATATCTTGGTTCTTCTTAATGTAAAAACTATACATTATTTGTTTTATAAAAGCTTCAGAAATGAATCACTGCATTGCAAACGATCTGCACACAACATAAATATGCTAAAATTATTTAAAACTATTAATTTTGTGTGTGTAGTATATGCAGTGTGTAAAGTGTGTTTGTGTGTGGGGTGTGTATAGTGTGTGTGTGTGTGTGGTGTGCATAGTGTGTGTGTATAGGGTGTATGTATAGTGTGTATGTGTCTGTGGTGTGTATAATTTGTTTGTGTGGTGTGTATAGTGTGTGTGTAGACTGTATATGTATAGTGTATGTGGTGTGTATAGTGTGTGTGTAGTGTGTATAGTGTGTGGTGTATATAGTATGTGTGTGGTGTGTATAGTTTATGTGTGTATAGTGTGTGCATAGTGTGTGTGTGGTGTGTATAGTGTGTATGTGGTGTGTGTAAAGTGTGAGCTGTGTGTGTGTATAGTATGTGTGTGGTATGTAAAGTGTGTCTGGTGTGTATAGTGTGTATGTGTGTCTGGTGTGTATAGTGTGTGCATAGTGTGTGTGTGGTGTGTATAGTGTGTATGTGGTGTGTGTAAAGTGTGAGCTGTGTGTGTGTATAGTATGTGTGTGGTATGTAAATGTGTGTCTGGTGTGTATAGTGTGTATAGTGTGTGTGGTGTGCATAGTGTGTGTGTGTGTGGTGTGTAAAGTGTGTGTATAGTGTGTGTGTAGTGTGTATGTGTGTATCTGTATAGTGTGTGTGTGTGGTGTATAAAGTGTGTGTGTGGTATGAATAGTTTGTCTGTGTGTGTGTGTGTGGTGTGTATAGTGGATGCAGTGTGTGTGTATATAGTGTGTGTGTGGTATGTATAGTGTGTCTGTGTGTGTGTGTGGTGTTTATGGTGGATGCAGTGTGTGTGTGTGTATAGTGTGTGTGTGGTATGTATAGTGTGTCTGTGGTGTGAATAGTGTGTGCCTGGGGGGGGTGCATAGTGTTACAAAATGTAAATGTTCCTGCATTTCTCTTATATCCTTTAGTGAATGTGCTATGGGGTTTTTTTTCTTTATCTACAAAAGATGGGAAAGATCCTTATTCAACCAAGTACTTACTTGTGGAGAGATTGTTTGCTGCATGAACACTATTTTTGTTCTATTGCATAAGCACGTGTTTGTGCAGCTTGTGCAACAAGGAAAACTTGAATAGTCTATTACACTGCATGAGGTAAAGCCAGATATTAAACCATAAAATTAAGAATTTGCCTGGCCCAGAAGAATACTCAAGTACATTACATTGGGCCCCATATGGGCTACTTCTTTTAATTTTATTTTAGAGGGCAATGAGTTACTGCAGGAAATGCTGTTGGCTAGAATTTCTGTAATACCTAAACCCAGATCATGTAGGCAACACAGTAATAATTACAAGTCCATCTCATTAATCAACAAGGATAAGAAATTATTTACAAAAATTCTAGCATCGAGGTTTAACAAACTAATGCCAAAAACGAATTAATTTGTATCAAGTGGGTTTTATGAAAAATAGAGAAGCTCCTTATAACATTATCAAATTAATTGACTTAATCGTCAATGCTTCTTCTAGCAGAAGGTTTCTGTGTTCCTCTTGTTGATGAAGAGAAGGCGTTTTATAGAGTGGACTGGAGATATTTGCAAGCAGTGCTTAAAAATTAGTTGTTTCTGTTCTGCAGTTACATCTATATATGCTTACTCTAAGGCCCTTTTTAAATACCAGGCTACAAATCCAAGTTCATAAATATTTGTAATGGAACTAGGCTGGGGTTTACGCTATCCCCACTTTTATTCACACTTTGCATTGAACCATTAGCCTCAACTATTTGACAAACTCCAGATATTTTGGGGGGAAATAATGAATAAAAAATAAGCTTCTTTTCTGATGACATGATTTTGATGGTCACAAAACTATTACTTTCCCTCCCTATTGTTTATTCCATTGATAGGTTTGCACTTATCGCGATACAAGCTTAATAATGACAAATGTAAAGCTATAAGTACCAATATACCAGAGCATACCAAGGAATTATTAGAGTAAAATTTTAATTTTAATTGGGCTAAAAATGGATTGAAATACTTGAAGATTACTATTGTACAAAATATGTTATATTTATTACAAACCTTCCCTATTATGGTTAACTTAGATACACTGCACACATTTCAACAACTATTGTCTGGAAAGGCCAGAAGCCGCAAATTAATAAGAGAACGCTTACTAGATACAAAAAAGTTGGGACAATGGGATTACCTGACTTGACCCTGTTCTATTATGCTTCAAGGACCACCCATACACATTTATGGCTTACTTCTCAAAGACAATATTTGGTGGGTTCATAGGAGTCTGATATGGTAGATGTACAACCTATCTATACAACCTAGATATAGATGTACAACCTATCTATAAATTGTTGTGGTCTTCTAGGGCAGTGTTTCTCAACCACGGTCCTCAAGTGCCCCCAACAAACCAGGGTTTCATTATATCTGAAATAGAGCTCAAGTGAAATAATCAGATGATGGTTGAGAGCAGGTTAGTAACCATGGTTACTGATCAGCTGATTATTTCTCCTGTGCTCTAGTTCAGCTATAATTAAAATCTGGTTTGTTAAGGTACTTAAGGACAGCGGTTGAGAAACACTGCTCTCTGGCACATAGACCAGGGCAGATGAAAAAGTTCACTGTTATAGTTAGTTGTGGTAGGTGGCGCAAACCAAGTTGCTATTCCCAATGTGTCTTACTGTAAATATGTGTGATAATATGTGGGCTCAATATATGTTAATGTTTTGATGAGTACTATTTTATATTCTCTTATGGAAAAAATTGGATGTCGAAACTTTTTAAAAAAAATATATATTATACTTTATTTGATTCCGGTAAATTTACCCAATAATAGTGATGCTAAAAGTACAATTAAACAAATATTATTACAAATTCCTTCAAAGTTTAAAAAATGACACCGGTGTCTCTATGTATCTATGTATAAAATGTACGTAATATATAAAAATATATGAATATATAAAAATTTAATTAAAATAATATCGTTGAAATCTTGCAATTTATACAGTTATAGGTTTATCACAAGTTGTAATTTCTAACAAAATGTTTGTAAATACAATTTAATAGTGGATAAGACAATAGTTGCTGTATAGTTCATATAGGATACTTTGTTTCAAGTTCAGCTGTGCAATTGAGATCTTATCTTAGGTAACTATATATCAAATGTAGAGGTATGTTGGTGCGATTTTTATCACACTGTGATACAAGTATACAAATTAGTACCTTGAAGTGTATCTGTTTGATATCACTTTTGTGAGATGATTGCGGTTAAATAAACGCCGCTATGCCAATAATTTGCTGATGGCAGATCTATATGGGCTGCTGGCGGTTAAATAAATGCCGCTTTGGTTTCCTCTTGTTAGGTGGGCTTATCTGTTTGCTGCGAGAAAATTCACTTTTATATAAATGCTTGTGTAGTTGCCGTGGCCGCTTTGTTATCTTGTCCTTTGTCGGTCAGTGACCGATCGCGCTCTTAAGGATTTCTTGGTGGGATCTTCGTTGCGGTTAGGTGCTAACCGTTTGCTGATGTTTTTTAAGTATCTCCGGTTTTTCTATTCTGTGGCTTGTCTGTCGGTCAGTGACCGATCACGATGGTATGGTTGTTGGATGACCTCCTGATGTGGAATGTTTGCGTGCCTCTCCGGTCCGTTGTTCCCAGGTTTCTTTGATGTTGATCAGTGACCGATCTGGGTACTGAAATGTGGTTGTGGGATAAGTAGAAAGTTTGTGGGATAAGTAGAAAGTTTGTAGGATAAGTAGAAAAAGGAATTCTAGTTATCAATGTGATCTTTGCGGTTAAATATATGCCGCTAAGTAGGAACTTGAATATTTCACCAGGGTATAGCTGGTATTCTCTTTGTCTTCTCAAATCCTTTGCAGGTGTGCTCTGGTATCAACGCGTTTCGGCTGGACAGCCTTTTTCAAGATACCAGTTGTGTGAATTCAAGGCTATTTAAAGCCTCTATAATTTAGCAATTAAATCACTAATTGATGATTTACATAAAAATCAAAAAAAGTTCAAGAACATTTAAAATGCTGCTTTATTATATAACATAGGTATCCTTGGGTCTTAGTTATAATATAGTAGGGTGACTTTATGTAGCGATAAACATTTTATATGATTACTTTTAAAATAGAGAGAGATATTATATATCTTAATGTCAATCACTTTTAGAGTGTTTATTTTAATCACTCAATTTAACAAAGGATATTGTTAAAAGGTTTCTGTAATTAGAGCGTAATATTAGAGTGAAATAATTTGTCTATACTTATCGTTGTATGGATGTTTAACCATAAAGTATAGTTACAAACGGGGCCAATGGTGAATAAAAATTAGAAGGGCCAAAAGAGAATATACTACTATAGTAAAGAACTATATGGAATCTAAAATAGTACTTTTAGACCATATTTAGATACATGTGTTTTAATAATCTTCTAATATGTTAAATCGATATATAGCTATGCGTATTAGATTATCATGATCCAATGAGTGTGTTGTACCAATGTTTTTCTAGTTTTTGTGGATATTAGTATTATCGGATGGGAGATTAGCCTTCTTGTATGAATTTTTAAAATTATTGTAGGAATTTTTAAAATTTCAAGTTGTGTGTCCTTAGACTGTAAAACTAAGTGGTAATTTTTTCAAATATATTTATATTTTATTTTAGAATTCTATTGTATTTAATCAGCTTGGTTTGTTAGTGTGATGGCTTGGTTTTTATGATCTTTATCTTTAAAAAATATAGCCTATGTGTTTGTTTGAATTTCAAGTGGTGTGTCCTTAGACTGTAAAACTATATACTTATTTTTTCTTGTTTTTTCTTGAGTAGTTTTATTATGTTACATCAATATGTTTTAATGGTGTGTTTGTGTGTTTTTATGATATTTATCTTATAGAATTGCATTGAGGTCTAGTTCGCTATTGAGGCCTTTTGGGTGTAGAGTTTTCATTTTGAAAATCAATTCTGCTTCATGGTATAGTAGCTTCTTTTCCATATTTCCACCTCTACCATCTGTCTTTATTTTCTTAATGCCCCAAAATTTCATGTCATTTGGGTTACCTTTGTGGAATTCTTTAAAGTGGGCATAAAGTCTGGTATTGTCTTTTTCTTTTTCTATGCATCTGATATGCTCTCTTATTCTTTCTTTCAGTTTCCTCCCCGTTTGACCTAGGTACTGTAGTTTACATGAGCACTTAATTAAATAGATTATATTGGTGTCAGTGCATCTTGTGGTGTCATTAATCTTCAGTTCTTTCTGGGTTACATTAGATTTTACCTTTTTGGTTTTGGTGCTAAATTTGCATGATTTGCATACATGACATGGAAAAAATCCTAATAGCTTTTCATTGTTTAAGTTGTACTGCTGAGGACCTGTTTTTGATTTAAATTCGCTTGGCGCTAGGATATTCTTTAAATTGGTGGCCTTTCTGAATATAACGTCAGGGCGATGTTTTAGTCTTTTCCCTATTATGCGGTCACTTCTGGCTATGTGCCAGTGTTTCTTTACAATGTTCTCAATTAGTTTATGTTGACTAGAAAATGATGTGATAAATGGAATGTCATATGGATCTTTTTCTGCCTTGTTTGTCATATTGCTGTCTTCTAGTAGTGACCTCCTATCTATTTGTCTAACTAGTTTGTTGGTTTCTAGTAGTTGTTTAGGGTGGTATCCTTTCTCTAAAAATCTGTTGTGTAAGATCTCTGCTTGTGAGTCATAATCTGCAAGGTGTGTGCAGTTTCTTCTAATTCTTGAGAATTGCCCTTTTGGTATGTTTCTTTTCCATTTATTGTGATGGCAGCTTTTAAAATCAACATAGCTGTTGGCATCGACTTTTTAAAAAAAGGTGGTTGTAGTTATTTCATTATTTATTATAGATATTTCTATATCCAGAAAATTAATTTTTACTTTGTTATATTCATATGTAAATATTAATCCGAAATCATTGGTGTTAAAATCTGAAATGAATTGTTCTAGTAGTTCCTCATCACCTTTCCAGATAATGAATATATCATCAATAAACCTTTTGTAGAGCACGAGATTCGCACCCCACGTTGTTCCGGACAAAAATAGTTCTTCAAAGTGCCCTACGAACAAATTTGCGTAACTGGGTGTGAATCTCGTGCCCATGGCTGTGCCCCTTTTTTGCAAATAGTATTGCCCATTAAATGAAAAATAGTTATTCTTTAGAATAAACTCCATAGAATCTAATATGAATTCTTGCTGTACTTTTGACATTTCTGTATCTCTTAATAGATAGGAATGAGTAGCCTCTAGACCTTTCTGATGTTCTATGCAAGTATATAAAGAGCTCACGTCACACGTGACTAGGATGTAATTATCTTCCCATTTTAAATTTTCTATTAGATTTAAAAAATGTTTGGTGTCTTTGACATGTGATGGTATAGATTTCACATATTTAAAGAATATCCTAGTGCCAAGCGAATTTAAATCAAAAACAGGTCCTCAGCAGTACAACTTAAACAATGAAAAGCTATTAGGATTTTTTCCATGTCATGTATGCAAATCATGCAAATTTAGCACCAAAACCAAAAAGGTAAAATCTAATGTAACCCAGAAAGAACTGAAGATTAATGACACCATAAGATGCACTGACACCAATATAATCTATTTAATTAAGTGCTCATGTAAACTACAGTACCTAGGTCAAACGGGGAGGAAACTGAAAGAAAGAATAAGAGAGCATATCAGATGCATAGAAAAAGAAAAAGACAATACCAGACTTTATGCCCACTTTAAAGAATTCCACAAAGGTAACCCAAATGACATGAAATTCTGTGGCATTAATAAAATAAAGACAGATGGTAGAGGTGGAAATATGGAAAAGAAGCTACTATACCATGAAGCAGAATTGATTTTCAAAATGAAAACTCTACACCCAAAAGGCTTCAATAGCGAACTAGACCTCAATGCAATTCTATAAGATAAATATCATAAAAACACACAAACACACCATTAAAACATATTGATGTAACATAATAAAACTACTCAAGAAAAAACAAGAAAAAATAAGTATATAGTTTTACAGTCTAAGGACACACCACTTGAAATTCAAACAAACACATAGGCTATATTTTTTAAAGATAAAGATCATAAAAACCAAGCCATCACACTAACAAACCAAGCTGATTAAAAACAATAGAATTCTAAAATAAAATATAAATATATTTGAAAAAATTACCACTTAGTTTTACAGTCTAAGGACACACAACTTGAAATTTTAAAAATTCCTACAATAATTTTAAAAATTCATACAAGAAGGCTAATCTCCCATCCGATAATACTAATATCTACAAAAACTAGAAAAACATTGGTACAACACACTCATTGGATCATGATAATCTAATACGCATAGCTATATATTGATTTAACATATTAGAAGATTATTAAAACACATGTATCTAAATATGGTCTAAAAGTACTATTTTAGATTCCATATAGTTCTTTACTATAGTAGTATATTCTCTTTTGGCCCTTCTAATTTTTATTCACCATTGGCCCCGTTTGTAACTATACTTTATGGTTAAACATCCATACAACAATAAGTATAGACAAATTATTTCACTCTAATATTACGCTCTAATTACAGAAACCTTTTAACAATATCCTTTGTTAAATTGAGTGATTAAAATAAACACTCTAAAAGTGATTGACATTAAGATATATAATATCTCTCTCTATTTTAAAAGTAATCATATAAAATGTTTATCGCTACATAAAGTCACCCTACTATATTATAACTAAGACCCAAGGATACCTATGTTATATAATAAAGCAGCATTTTAAATGTTCTTGAACTTTTTTTGATTTTTATGTAAATCATCAATTAGTGATTTAATTGCTAAATTATAGAGGCTTTAAATAGCCTTGAATCCACAAATCTGGTATCTTGAAAAAGGCTGTCCAGCCGAAACGCGTTGATACCAGAGCACACCTGCAAAGGATTTGAGAAGACAAAGAGAATACCAGCTATACCCTGGTGAAATATTCAAGTTCCTACTTAGCGGCATATATTTAACCGCAAAGATCACATTGATAACTAGAATTCCTTTTTCTACTTATCCTACAAACTTTCTACTTATCCCACAAACTTTCTACTTATCCCACAACCACATTTCAGTACCCAGATCGGTCACTGACCGACATCAAAGAAACCTGGGAACAACGGACCGGAGAGGCACGCAAACATTCCACATCAGGAGGTCATCCAACAACCATACCATCGTGATCGGTCACTGACCGACAGACAAGCCACAGAATAGAAAAACTGGAGATACTTGAAAAACATCAGCAAATGGTTAGCACCTAAACGCAACGAAGATCCCACCAAGAAATCCTTAAGAGCGCGATCGGTCACTGACCGACAAAGGACAAGATAACAAAGTGGCCAAGGCAACTACACAAGCATTTATATAAAAGTGAATTTTCTCGCAGCAAACAGATAAGCCCACCTAACAAGAGGAAACCAAAGCGGCATTTATTTAACCGCCAGCAGCCCATATAGAACTGCCATCAGCAAATTATTGGCATAGCGGCGTTTATTTAACCGCAATCATCTCACAAAAGTGACATCAAACAGATACACTTCAAGGTACTAATTTGTATACTTGTATCACAGTGTGATAAAAATCGCACCAACATACCTCTACATTTGGTATATAGTTACCTAAGATAAGATCTCAATTGCACAGCTGAACTTGAAACAAAGTATCCTATATGAACTATACAGCAACTATTGTCTTATCCACTATTAAATTGTATTTACAAACATTTTGTTAGAAATTACAACTTGTGATAAACCTATAACTGTATAAATTGCAAGATTTCAACGATATTATTTTAATTTAATTTTTATATATTCATATATTTTTATATATTACGTACATTTTATACATAGATACATAGAGACACCGGTGTCATTTTTTAAACTTTGAAGGAATTTGTAATAATATTTGTTTAATTGTACTTTTAGCATCACTATTATTGGGTAATAAGAGAATATAAAATAGTACTCATCAAAACATTAACATATATTGAGCCCACATATTATCACACATATTTACAGTAAGACATATTGGGAATAGCAACTTGTTTTGCGCCACCTACTACAACTAACTATAACTCTTTAAACTTTGGGATAAAGTTTACTTCAGGTGTGCTAGATTCCCCACCAGCTAGACAGTCTAACCCTACCAAACATGTATTACTAATTATCCCCAGACTGTCCAAACTGGTATCCTCTATGTTTTATACACAAGGATAATATACAGCATATATCAAGTCCATACAAACTCACTATGGATATTTTTGGCACTAGAGATAGCATATTGGATGATATACACAAAAAGATAGACCCATCAGACTCAATATATAATAAATACAAAAACGACACCATAAATGAAAGAGACACATTAAGTGAGTTAGAGAACATCCTTTTTAAAGAAATCAAACAAAAATTAGAACTAGCTTTTCTTAAAAAGTATATTAAAGAAAATATGGTCCCAAGAGGACTTAGGCTAAAGAAAGACTGCACCTTTGAACTTAATGAAGAACATCAAAAAGAGTGGTATGATATTCTAGAAACAGCTTCCAGCAAACTTATAAATGTAATCATAAAATCCAGAGAAGCCACCACACAAGACCTAGGGATAAAAATCCAAAATTGTAAAGAAATACTAGATAAGACAACACTGAACGATACACTAAATTCAAAACAACAAGAAATAGCTAAAAAAATTAGGCTATTTAAACAAAGATATTCTTGAAGTAAAATGGAGGAAATTCAACAGAGATTTAAGTGACTATAAGGGAATAGATAATCAAGACCCTGATACTAAATCCGAGAACCATAAACATCTATTCAGCAGTAGAAAACCAATGAATGATATGGAAGCTTCTAACAACACAACATACCAAACTTCACGAAATGACCAAAGAGAAAGAATCACAAATAGAAACACTATGCAAAATAGGAATCCTAATGAGAGACAATATACTAACAACGATTACAATAGAAATAATAGAAACAATTTCAATAGACAACATGACACTGATAACTACTATAACAATTACAGAGATCACAAATCACATAATTATGAATATAGAAATAACCACGAATATAGGAATCAAGGACACTGGAGATATAATTATAATCACAATAGAAATTATGATTTAAAAAATAGAGAACAAAGACATTTCTCTACACACTACAGCTATAGACATTTTAATGATAATCAACGAGACTATCAAAATCAAAACAATGATCAATATAGAAATGATGATTTTAGAAATGAAAGAGACTACAACAAAAATTCACATAATCATAGCAATAGGCACTTTGATAAACACAGAGATATGTATAATAGACACAATGATGATAATATGCACACGAATTGGAGATACCAACACACAGAACAAAAAGATTGGGAAACACCAACTAACCACAGAGATAGGAATAACAGGCACAACAAAGACAATATGCACACTAACTGGAGATATCAGCACACAGAAAGAACAAAAAGATTGTGAAACACCGATAAATCACCAGAGGAAAACACATTCACCTAGACAAAAAGAATCACACAACCACCAGACGGAAAGAAATATTGAAACTAATAACAGATACAGTTCATTAACTCACGAAAATTAAGATCACAGAACACCAGCAGTTCCAGTAAAAACACACAGTTCTAGGTTATCTTTTTTAGACGAGGGCCCAATCCAAACCCACGACCCCCCAAAAGGCAAAAGAAGATTAGAGGACACAGAGGAAGAGGAGGTAGAACCAAAGAAAGCCACGAAAAAATCCAAATTGAACCAAAGGGCATTTTTAATCTCAGTAAAACAGCTCTCAACAATGAACAGAAATCTGTATTAAGTAAAGGACTATCCTTCGCACCAACCAATAGAATCAACAAATTTGAGACTCTAATCCATGTCAACCAGTTCACAAGGAAACTAGCACTTAAAAAATATTTTCTAAAAAATCCTTTAGAAAGCACTATTAACTATACTTCCACATACATTCATACCAATCTCAAACAGAAATCTGATTTCAACCCCACACAAGAAAAAGGTAGTGCAATAGAAATATTCAAAAAAAAGGTAAAAGAAGATATTGAAAAAATAGATGATAAAAAAGACTTAAAATGGAATCTAACCAAAAAAGAAAATTTAGTTTTAAAAGATCTAAAAGAGAACAAAGACATAACGATTAAACAAGCTGATAAAGGTGGGGGAGTGGTTATAATGGACACTGTAAACTACCTTAATGAAGCATATAGATTATTGGGAGATGAGGCAACATATAAAAAATTGACTGAGAACCCCTTAGAATCCATGAAGAAAAACTTGGACAAAATGATACTTACAGCAAAAAACAAAGGTATTCTTAATAACCAAGAAAGTAGATTTCTAGCAATTGATCACCCAAGGACACCAGTCTTTTATTTCCTGCCCAAAATCCATAAAAGCATCACCAACCCCCCAGGCAGACCAATCATCTCAGGAATTGACTCCCTAACATCCAACCTATCGCAATACACAGATTATTACCTACAGAAATATGTGAAATCTATACCATCACATCTCAAAGACACCAAACATTTTTTAAATCTAATAGAAAATTTAAATTGGGAAGATAATTACATCCTAGTCACGTGTGACGTGAGCTCTTTATATACTTGCATAGAACATCAGAAAGGTCTAGAGGCTACTCATTCCTATCTATTAAGAGAAATGTCAAAAGTACAGCAAGAATTCATATTAGATTGTATGGAGTTTATTCTAAAGAATAACTATTTTTCATTTAATGGGCAATACTATTTGCAAAAAAGGGGCACAGCCATGGGCACGAGATTCGCACCCAGTTACGCAAATTTGTTCGTAGGGCACTTTGAAGAACTATTTTTGTCCGGAACACCGTGGGGTGCGAATCTCGTGCTCTACAAAAGGTTTATTGATGATATATTCATTATCTGGAAAGGTGATGAGGAACTACTAGAACAATTCATTTCAGATTTTAACACCAATGATTTCGGATTAATATTTACATATGAATATAACAAAGTAAAAATTAATTTTCTGTATATAGAAATATCTATAATAAATAATGAAATAACTACAACCACCTTTTTTAAAAAAGTCGATGCCAACAGCTATATTGATTTTAAAAGCTGCCATCACAATAAATGGAAAAGAAACATACCAAAAGGGCAATTCTCAAGAATTAGAAGAAACTGCACACACCTTGCAGAATATGACTCACAAGCAGAGATCTTACACAACAGATTTTTAGAGAAAGGATACCACCCTAAACAACTACTAGAAACCAACAAACTAGTTAGACAAATAGATAGGAGGTCACTACTAGAAGACAGCAATATGACTAACAAGGCAGAAAAAGATCCATATGACATTCCATTTATCACATCATTTTCTAGTCAACATAAACTAATTGAGAACATTGTAAAGAAACACTGGCACATAGCCAGAAGTGACCCCATAATAGGGAAAAGACTAAAACATCGCCCTGACGTTATATTCAGAAAGGCCACCAATTTAAAGAATATCCTAGCGCCAAGCGAATTTAAATCAAAAACAGGTCCTCAGCAGTACAACTTAAACAATGAAAAGCTATTAGGATTTTTTCCATGTCATGTATGCAAAACATGCAAATTTAGCACCAAAACCAAAAAGGTAAAATCTAATGTAACCCAGAAAGAACTGAAGATTAATGACACCATAAGATGCACTGACACCAATATAATCTATTTAATTAAGTGCTCATGTAAACTACAGTACCTAGGTCAAACGGGGAGGAAACTGAAAGAAAAAATAAGAGAGCATATCAGATGCATAGAAAAAGAAAAAGACAATACCAGACTTTATGCCCACTTTAAAGAATTCCACAAAGGTAACCCAAATGACATGAAATTTTGGGGCATTAAGAAAATAAAGACAGATGGTAGAGGTGGAAATATGGAAAAGAAGCTACTATACCATGAAGCAGAATTGATTTTCAAAATGAAAACTCTACACCCAAAAGGCTTCAATAGCGAACTAGACCTCAATGCAATTCTATAAGATAAATATCATAAAAACACACAAACACACCATTAAAACATATTGATGTAACATAATAAAACTACTCAAACTACTCAAGAAAAAACAAGAAAAAATAAGTATATAGTTTTACAGTCTAAGGACACACCACTTGAAATTCAAACAAACACATAGGCTATATTTTTTAAAGATAAAGATCATAAAAACCAAGCCATCACACTAACAAACCAAGCTGATTAAATACAATAGAATTCTAAAATAAAATATAAATATATTTGAAAAAATTACCACTTTGTTTTACAGTCTAAGGACACACAACTTGAAATTTTAAAAATTCCTACAATACTTTTAAAAATTCATACAAGAAGGCTAATCTCCCATCCGATAATACTAATATCTACAAAAACTAGAAAAACATTGGTACAACACACTCATTGGATCATGATAATCTAATACGCATAGCTATATATCGATTTAACATATTAGAAGATTATTAAAACACATGTATCTAAATATGGTCTAAAAGTACTATTTTAGATTCCATATAGTTCTTTACTATAGTAGTATATTCTCTTTTGGCCCTTCTAATTTTTATTCACCATTGGCCCCGTTTTTAACTATACTTTATGGTTAAACATCCATACAACGATAAGTATAGACAAATTATTTCACTCTAATATTACGCTCTAATTACAGAAACCTTTTAACAATATCCTTTGTTAAATTGAGTGATTAAAATAAACACTCTAAAAGTGATTGACATTAAGATATATAATATCTCTCTCTATTTTAAAAGTAATCATATAAAATGTTTATCGCTACATAAAGTCACCCTACTATATTATAACTAAGACCCAAGGATACCTATGTTATATAATAAAGCAGCATTTTAAATGTTCTTGAACTTTTTTTGATTTTTATGTAAATCATCAATTAGTGATTTAATTGCTAAATTATAGAGGCTTTAAATAGCCTTGAATTCACACAACTGGTATCTTGAAAAAGGCTGTCCAGCCGAAACGCGTTGATACCAGAGCACACCTGCAAAGGATTTGAGAAGACAAAGAGAATACCAGCTATACCCTGGTGAAATATTCAAGTTCCTACTTAGCGGCATATATTTAACCGCAAAGATCACATTGATAACTAGAATTCCTTTTTCTACTTATCCTACAAACTTTCTACTTATCCCACAAACTTTCTACTTATCCCACAACCACATTTCAGTACCCAGATCGGTCACTGACCGACATCAAAGAAACCTGGGAACAACGGACCGGAGAGGCACGCAAACATTCCACATCAGGAGGTCATCCAACAACCATACCATCGTGATCGGTCACTGACCGACAGACAAGCCACAGAATAGAAAAACCGGAGATACTTAAAAAACATCAGCAAACGGTTAGCATCTAACCGCAACAAAGATCCCACCAAGAAATCCTTAAGAGTGCGATCGGTCACTGACCAACAAAGGACAAGATAACAAAGCGGCCACGGCAACTACACAAGCATTTATATAAAAGTGAATTTTCTCGCAGCAAACAGATAAGCCCACCTAACAAGAGGAAACCAAAGCGGCATTTATTTAACCGCCAGCAGCCCATATAGAACTGCCATCAGCAAATTATTGGCATAGCGGCGTTTATTTAACCGCAATCATCTCACAAAAGTGATATCAAACAGATACACTTCAAGGTACTAATTTGTATACTTGTATCACAGTGTGATAAAAATCGCACCAACATACCTCTACATTTGATATATAGTTACCTAAGATAAGATCTCAATTGCACAGCTGAACTTGAAACAAAGTATCCTATATGAACTATACAGCAACTATTGTCTTATCCACTATTAAATTGTATTTACAAACATTATGTTAGAAATTACAACTTGTGATAAACCTATAACTGTATAAATTGCAAGATTTCAACGATATTATTTTAATTTAATTTTTATATATTCATATATTTTTATATATTACGTACATTTTATACATAGATACATAGAGACACCGTTGTCATTTTTTAAACTTTGAAGGAATTTGTAATAATATTTGTTTAATTTTCTTTTAGCATCACTATTATTGGGTAAATTTACCGGATTCAAATAAAGTATAATATATATTTTTTTTTAAAAGTTTCGACATCCAATTTTTTCCATAAGAGAATATAAAATAGTACTCATCAAAACATTAACATATATTGAGCCCACATATTATCACACATATTTACAGTAAGACACATTGGGAATAGCAACTTGGTTTGCGCCACCTACCACAACTAACTATAACTCTTTAAACTTTGGGATAAAGTTTACTTCAGGTGTGCTAGATTCCCCACCAGCTAGACAGTCTAACCCTACCAAAAATTTATGAAAAAGTTCACTGCTATCTCTCACTCTATGGGGTCGATTTATAAAGGGCCCTGTTTCTCTGCGAGCCTGAAGTCTCACTGGAAACAGCAGTTATGAAGCAGCAGTCTTAAGACCGCTGCTCCATAACTGGTCCGCCAGTGACGTGCGGTGAGGTCAGAGGTTGGTGAGGCACTGTTTTTGATACGCCCGAGAAACACATATAGGACCCCTGCTATCGCCCCCAAGCCAAAAACTGATCACTTCCTTGTATTTAAAAACACATATAAAGATGAACCTTTAAAATATGTTCTTAAAAAATATTTACCTTAATGCAATATTATGAACATCTTATATTCTACTGTACAATGTTCATCACACTTCAGATTTTCTAAAACATAGGGTGTTACATCACAGACCTAAACAACACACACACACATATATATATATATATATATATATATATATATATATATATATATATATATATATATATATATTTATATTTATTTATTTTATTTTTCCTTTGAACTGCATTATATAGCATTACACAAAAACATCACATGATCATCATATACATCTCTCAAGCCAATGTCACCACCCCTTCTTGTATTAAAGATCCAGCATTTTACTTTTATAATATTTCAAATCATACAGCCTGTCATGGAATCATGTGGCCAGTTCACATAATTTAATTCTTGCAAAATTAGATCCTACAATCAGATCCTACCACACACACAATCATATATCCCTGATTCCCTGTCACATTTTAACCTCACAGTATAGCTTCTATCCCGCAGAGCCAGACCCTACTTCAATGTACTTCTAAAAGCTAAGCCTAACTACAAAAGTAACATTCTATTCCAAAAAAGTAAATGTGCTATATTTGTATTACAGCAAAGGGGGTTAAACACATATGCAAGGTCCACTCAAGAGCCAGTGCCAGAAGCATTGCAGTTCCTAAACAGACTAACACTAGGGATTGGCTCATCCACCACATCCTGTGCAGGATCTGCTATACTCTGGCCATTATACAAGCTGGTCATTATCTATGTGCTTAAAGGGACAGGAAACCCCAAAATGTTCTTTCATGATTCAGATTGAACATACAGTTTTAAACAACTTCCCAATTTACTTCTATTATCAAATTAGCATCATTATCTTGTTATCCTTTGCCGGAGGAACAGAATTGCACTACTGGCAGCTAGCTGAACACATCTAGTTAGCCAATCGCAAGAGACAAATGTGTGCAGGCACCAATCAGCAGCTAGCTCCCACTAGTGTATGATATGTGTGTATTCTTTTTCCACAAGGGATACCAAGAGAACAAGTACATTTAAAAATAGAATTTAATTTAAAAGTGTCTTAAAATGACATGATCTATCTGAATCCCGAAAGTTTAATTTTGACTTTCCTATCCCTTTAACTAGCTATAATCAGCTGTACTGTACATACAAAGTAAAGGATCGTTAGATTGCACTACCAATGAATGAAACTCTCTGCAGATTAATGCTAAGTAGGTCTGTGTAGCAGTTTGTGGGGAACCATTCTGTCAATATGTTGTCTCTTTGTATTAGTGAATTTATGTGTGGCATATTCTTTTTTCTTGCATATCTTCAGTTTTTTACGTATGTCTTTATTTCTTGCAGAGCAGATCTTTCACTGCTTTTTTTGCACTGCATAAATCTGCAGAAGTGTCTGCCTCTCTCTGCAGTGCATTATGTGCATCAGAAGTGTCATTGCACTGCATGTTGTTGTGTTAGCACATCATTCAGTGTTTGCTGATATTAAACACCTTTCTATACTGGGGCTGCACACCTTCAAAATCAATACACTATCTCTTTCAGTAATGTTGTGGACTGTGGAGTCTGTCTGTAACTAACTGGACCTGAATTAGCTTGACCATTCACATTCTGTGCGTATCTATCTCTGACTGGTCAGTACAGAGCAGACAGTGATTACTGCTACTGTGCTCACTACAGTGTTAACTCCAAAAAGCAGAAATCTACCAGTATGTCACTGTACTGCACTACTAGTAGCTACTGTGCTCACTACAGCTAACTCCACAAAGCAGAAATCTACCAGTATGTCACTGTACTGCACTACTAGTAGCTACTGTGCTCACTACAGCTAACTCCACAAAGCAGAAATCTACCAGTATGTCACTGTACTGCACTACTAGTAGCTACTGTGCTCACTACAGCTAACTCCACAAAGCAGAAATCTACCAGTATGTCACTGTACTGCACTACTAGTAGCTACTGTGCTCACTACAGCTAACTCCACAAAGCAGAAATCTACCAGTCTGTCACTGTACTGCACTACTAGACAGACTGATAGATTTCGGCTTTGTGGAGTTAACACTGCAGTGAGCACCGCAGCAGTAATCACTGTCTGCTTTGTACAGATAGATAGATAGATAGATAGATAGATAGATAGATAGATAGATAGATAGATAGATAGATAGATAGATAGATAGATAGATAGATATGCACAGAATGCAAATGGTCAAGCTAATTCAGGTCCAGTTAGTCACAGACTCCACAGTCCTCACTAGGTACACAACATTACTGAAAGAAATAGTGTATTGATTTTGAAGGTGTGCAGCCCCAGTATAGAAAGGTGTTTAATATCAGCAAACACTGAATGATGTGCTAACACAACAACATGCAGTGCAATGACACTTCTGATGCACATAATGCACTGCAGAGAGAGGCAGACACTTCTGCAGATTTGTGCAGTGCAGCAAAAGCAGGGAAAGATCTGCTCTGCAAGAAATAAAGACATACATAAAATAATTATGAGATGCAAGAAAAAAGAATATGCCAGAAAAAATTCACTAATAGTTAGTATTAACCCACAGAGAGTTTCATGGGTAGTGCACTCCCCAATGCTATGACTGGTGAGTAGGGGCCTAAACAGGTATGACAGGAGCTTAAAGTGCAGTACAGAACAAAATTAGCTGTATGCAAGGCAGGGCCCCACCAAAGTGAGGAAACAAGCTAAGAAACATGTAAGAAGAGAGGTTAAAAGTTGAAGTTCATATGATTAGGAGTACAGAGAGCCTCCAACATCAGGGTGATATAAGGGGCAAAAACATTATGGGCCATGGGTGGGCTGCATACCTAAATAGCTGTCACAGCCTTCCCTCATGAAGTCTGACAACAGTCACTGACTCACTGTCACACTAACTACGTGACATGTGTCCCGGACTCCCGGCCTGGGCCCTCTCTACAACTAATTATATTCTCCTACCTCCTCGACCTCTAGTCTGACTCCCGTCCTCCTCACTCAGTCACTCTACTAGTACTCAGTCAGTCTGTAGTTGTAATAGAGTAGAGTAGACACGTCATCACTCACAGTTGCCAGCCGGACAGTGTGGACTCCTCCTTGCTATTCTCGCTCCTCGGCCTCGCTCACTACTGATTCACTGACCTGACAGAGTCAGTCTCACATGCGGCTCCCAGCTTGTCTACTGCACATCAGCATTCTCCTGCTGTGTCAGTGTCTTCCGAAGTTCCCGCCAATGCAACGTCAGTTACGTCACACAGCCAAGAGCAGCAGGCATGCCACCTGATGCTGCTGATTGGCTGCTCCATCATAGAGGCGGTTTTGAGAACCGCCTCTATTAGATTGTGTATGGTGACCGGTGAGCCACCATTAGGTGGCACTAGCTAATACTGAGCGAATAACAGTATTCAGCATCTAAGTTGCGCAATGAATGGAGGGCAGCGGAACGGCTCGCTGCCTCCTTATTGCGCAACAATGGATGCTGATTTTTTTGCCTAATGGATCAGGATGCCTATATAAAATATGTGTATCGGGTGGCGCCGGTGGGGGGGTACCTATGGGGGGGCGTGGCCCAAAAAAAACAAACTGAAAAAAATAAAAATAAATTTTATAAATCAGATTTAAAAACTTTTCTTTTCTCTGATTTGACAGGGGAGGCGCTGCCTCCTATTACTGCACGTCACTGTGGTCCGCCTGCTCTGAGGCTGCGGACATCAATCCGCCCAATCCTACATGATCGGGCTGATTGACACCCCCTGCTAGATTGGCCATGAATCTGCAGGGGGCGGCATTGCACAAGCAGTTCATGCAGCATATCATGTTGGACAGACATTGATCATTCGGCCCCTATATGTTTATGAGATAAACTCCATGATAAATATCAGTTGATAAATGTAGGGTTAAGGGCAACTCCTCTTATTACATTGGCTACTCCCGAAGATGAGGAACTCCAGGAAAAAATGTGCTACTAGGGTCTTATATTGAATAGCAGATGCACTATGCAAACAGACTATGTTAATATATAAACAAAATAGACATCTCAATATGCTGGATCATTCTAGCTGGTTCCAATATGTGAAGCTTCGCTCTAGGGTTATGGAGGTGACAGACAAAGGTGTGGCTTCACCTATCTCGTACTTTAATTGGGTTAAAGGGGACATTTCTAATTTATATCCCTAATTTAATATGCCAGATAAAACTTAACTTGGCCAAATGGGAAACGGATTTGGCTATAACTTGGCGGAACAAAAATTGTATGATAATATGATGAAAAGGGGCACTTCATTCTTATTAAGGGGCTGATTCTAAAAAGTCTCTGGGCTGGTGAGATTCTATAAGAATGATAACCAGTCCATATATTACAGTGGTGGAATCATATAAAGACAGGAAGGAGATGCATTAATTACAAAAGTACACAATGGAAATAATTGTAATTTAAAAATCATACAAAACAAATAATTGAATCATTCACACAAAAATACTCAGATAAAAATGTATTGTTGAAAATCATAAATTTGCATGTAAATTACACAGGAATAAATCATATTAAATATGCTATTTTTGTAAAATGGGCTAAATATGGGCGTATATGAAATTATCTCTCAAATCTTAGTGTTAGAAAACTAAATCAAAGTAGCCTTCTGTCTGTGTTTCCATCCTCCGTTACAGATTAGTTTTCTGAAAGTGAGTGTTTTCGGGGCTGTGGAGAAAGGGGCATATCTACATATGTCGTGCTTCTGCACACAGGTTGTGAATATATGGTCTCAAACCTCAAATTTATTAAGTTCCATACAATTAACACCTGTACCAGCTTTGCTCCACGATTAAGTACCAGTTATGCCTGGCAGGGCTAATAAACTGATTGCTTTAATTTGTACAGTGGTTAAGGTGTGTATAGTAAGATTCTGGAAAACCAGTTTGCCCTTATTTTATTTAATTGAACACAAAAGTAACTATTACTACTAAATGAGCAGCATTTCCACATATATTTTGGATAATAACGAGCAATTTTTGTTTTTATGGGAACCATGGATTATGTATATTAAAGCTATAAATAGATAACTTGGTTATATCTCATATAGACTGTTGCTGTGCAGAGTAGAGGGGTTTAGTTCCAGCAGGCTGGTTGGACAACTGGGTATATAGGGAAGGCTGGGACTGGACTCCCGTCACATGGGTTAAATGGGTAACTGGTATTGGTCACCTCTTCAGAAAGATTAAATAATGTTTTTGACCTGACAAGGTTTTCTCTAATGTTTCAAAATGTAACTTAAATTATGATTCTTGGGTTTTACTTTTCTTGTTAAGATGTCCGAAGACGTGATATACCGATGTTGTTATCATGTATTGTCAAATCTATGAAAAGACTCTAATAACAATTATTTAAAAGAAATTAAATCTGTCTGCCATTAAGGTTGTGACAGTGACAGCATTTCCATTCACTGAGGGTGCCCTCAAAACTGACTCAAATTCAACAGTTACAAGTACCTGAACACTAGGTTTTAGGGACAGTAAAAACCTTGATATTTTAATACACAATGTTTAGTTATGATAAAACATGTTTTGAATATTCTTTTATTGTTTATTTTAACCCTCTTTCATGTAATTTAGTTCTGAAAATTTTAGCTTTTTTCTCTAACCCTGCTATCTTTTCCTAAATAAAGGGACAGTCAAGTCAAAATTAAATTTTCATTATTCACAAACGGCATGCAATTTTAAACAACTTTCCAATTTACTTTTATCATCAAATTTGCTTTGTTCTCATGGAAATCTTTGTTGAAAGCTAAACCAAGGTAGCCTCATATTTTAATTCCTAAGCCCTTGAAGGCCGCTTCTTATCTCATTGCATTTTGACAGTTTTTCACAGTTAGACACTGGTAGGTCATGTGTGCCATACAGATAACATAGTGCTCACTCTCGTGGAGCTATTTATGAGTCAGCACTGATTGGCTAACATGCAAGTCTGTTAAAACAACTGAAATAAGGGGGCAGTCTGCAGAGGCTTAGATACAAGGGAATCACAAAGGTAAAAAGTGTATTAATATAACTGTGGTGGTTATGCAAAACTGGGGAATGGGTAATAAAGGGATTATCTTTTAAACAATAACAATTCTAAAGTAGCCTGTCCCTTTAATTTTAACAGATGAGAAATGCAAAACAATTAATTTTATGCGCTATATATATATATATATATATATATATATATGTTGTTTTTTGTGTGTGATAAATATATATATTATATATATACTATAACCGTCGCCAGTTGCGCACGCATCCTCAAAAGAATGTTTACTGCGCGTACAGCCAAAAGTATCCAGTGGATTCTTTCACCACCCTGCCATTTTCGGAATCCACCTGGATGCAGCATAGGCAAACCAGAAGCCTTAAAAAAAATACTTGCAACCGTCCGCATGAAATAACTAAAAACCACGTAACCGCCCGCAAGAAATAAAAAAAAAACCTAACCACCCGCACAAAGTATAACAAAAAAACCTAACCTTCCACACAAAGTATTAACAAACACCTAAACCGCCAACCCCCACATCGCAAAACAATAAAGCAATTAACCCCTAATCCGCAAATAACAATTAAATATTAACCCCTAAACCGCCAACCGCCACATTGCAATAAACCTAAATAATCTATTAACCCCTAAACCGCAAAAACCCCACATTGCAAAAAACGTATTTTAACCTATTAGCTCTTAAACCGCCAACTCCCCACATCGCAAGAAACCTAATTAACCTATTAACCCCTAAACCACCAAACCCCCACATCACAATAAACCTAATAATTATATTAACTCCTATACCGCCAACCCCCCCACAGCGCAAAAAAATAATTTAATTACTAAGCCCCTAACCTAACAACCCCTAAATTAACCCCCATTTCTACTAAATTACAATTAAAATAAAAAATCCTAACATTAAATTACAAAAAATAAAAAAGTCTAACATTACAGAAAAAAATAAACAAAATTAGCAAAAATAAAAAAATTATACCTAATCCCTATGACAATAAAAAAGCCCCCCCCCCCCCCAATAAAAACACCCCCTAATCTAAACTACCAATAGCCCTTAAAGGGCCTTTTGTAGGGCACTGCACTAAGTTAAACAGCTCTTTTACATTTAAAAAACACTAAATCCCCCCTAACAGTAAAACTCCCACCCACCAAACCCCTCAAAATGAAAAAACCTAACACTAAGAAAACCTAAACTACTCATTGCCCCTAAAGGGGCATTTGTATGGGTATTGCCCTTAAAAGGGCAATCAGCTCTTTTTTAAGCCCATTAAATCCCTAATCTTAAAAAATAAAAAAAAAAAAAAAAAATCCTAAAACTAAGCCCCAAATAGGTACTCACCATTCCTGAAGTCCAGTGGAGAAGGTCTTCTTCCAGACGGCTCCATCATCTTCTATCTTCATCCGCAACGAAGGCGGAGCGGAGGTGCGGAGCTGGCTTCCCAGTTGCACGGATCCTCAGCGGCAGTCCTCAACGGTGGCGGTCCTCGATGGCGGCGTTCCTCGGTGGCGTAAAGGCTCCTCTTCATGCGATCGTCTGTTGCACACTGAAGATTGAATGCAATATTTACCTCTGTGCCGCCTTCGTTCCGGATGAAGATAGAAGATGATGGACCCGCCTGGAAGAAGACCTTCTCCACTGGACTTCAGGAATGGTGAGTACCTATTTGGAGATTAGTCTTAAAGTTTGTTTTTTTTGGGGGGGTGGCTTTTTTTTTTAGATTAGTGTTTTTTGGGCTTGAAAAGAGCTGATTGCCCTTTTTAGGGCAGTAAA
Source organism: Bombina bombina (assembly GCF_027579735.1). Taxonomy (NCBI): domain Eukaryota; kingdom Metazoa; phylum Chordata; class Amphibia; order Anura; family Bombinatoridae; genus Bombina; species Bombina bombina. Next base: position 31,248,506 of record NC_069508.1, read on the forward strand.
AGAGCTGAATGCCCTTTAAAGGGCAACCATACAAATGCCCCTTTAGGGGCAATGGGTAGTTTAGTTTTTTTATTGTTAGTTTTTTTTATTTTGGGGGGTTTGGTGGGTGAGGGGTTTTACTGTTAGGGGGGATTTAGTAATTTGTAATTGTTAAAGAGCTGTTTAACTTAAAGGGACACTGAACCCATTTTTTTATTATTTAGTGATTCAAATAGAGCATGCAAATTTAAGCAACTTTCTAATTTACTCCTATTACCAATTTGTATTCATTCTCTTGCCATCTTATTTGAAAAAGAAAACTTTTTTGGTTCAGTTACCCTAAACAGCACTTGTTTATTGAAGGGGGAATTTATCCACCAATCAGCAAGAACAACCCAGGTTGTTCACCAAAAATGGGCCGGCATCTAAACTTGCTGTGTTTTTATTTTGTGGGCAATTTTGTATTTTTATAGGGGTATAAGTTTAGGTTTACATTTTTTATTTTGGACAGCTTTGTTTTTTTCTGTAATTTTCCTTTTTTTTGTAACTTTAGCTTGGGAGTTTGTATATTTTAAACATAGACTGCACTCTGGGCAGGCTTATCGCCTAGTATATATATATATATATATATATATATATATATATATATATATATATATATATATATATATATATAAAATGTATTATTACCATTTTTAACTGCATTGATATACGTGAGATATGCTGCGTCCCTCATGTAGGCAATGCAAGCGATCTAAACAATTAAGCTGTTTACTGACACTGTGATAAGCACATAATAGAGCTTTGCAGACTGGAGCCTCTCTGCACAGATATCCCAGGGGACAATTCACTAACAGGTAACAAGTAGCCCAGTACACAGGAGATTAAACACAGAAATAGATATCTTTCTTTTTATACAACAAGGTCAAAAGTCTTCGTAATACACCTGTCATGTGTTACAAACTCTACATCCATTTGACATCTGTGTGTATATTGAAAGCTTGCTTGGTCCCAACCAAAAAGAAAGGATTTGGTAGCAAATCACAGACAGACATGGAATAAAGAAGTGATCTGCCTATCAGTTTACTTGTGTAAGTACTCTGATGTCTTTAGCTATTTGAGTATTAAATTAGTGTAAGCAGGTGCAGGCTTTCATTTTTTTAAATAAGCTTGATGTCACCATAGAAAGCATCTGTAGTTTAGTAAAAATGTTAGATGTTTAAATCATGATTCATTCAAATGTTACAAGGATATCAATTACATTAATGACTGTTACAAAACTCTTTAATGTGCCGGAGGCAAACCTTGAAAAAATAAATTCTTTTGTCCTGCAAGTAGTTAACAGTTATTAAAAAAAAAAAAGCATCAAAGCATTACAGTTGTCTTCATTATTATGTAAAAACAGCTTTTTTTTATTCTCAATGTTACCTTATTAGCCTGAAAAATCCATATATGACAGATGCTAGTTAATACGCTCTTAAGCTGCCAATAAACACAGAAAATGCCTTCGGGGGGGAAACACAGATAATGATGAACAGTGTCAGAAGTTTTTTTTTATTTTTGAAACCAAAGCAACACTTCTTCACTTAGACTTAATTCTAATATCAATTTGCAAATGAGCTAAAACTTGCTGTATTTCATTTCTGATGGGAACACTTCAACAATTTTGATTTAAATCAGTTTATACACATTTTAGCACTGAAATGAGTAGGGGTTTTTTTTTTTTGTAAAATAACCTTAACTTTTTAAGATATATTTGAAAGCATGACAGCTAAAAGCCCAATAGAGAATGAATGATATGTTAAGATTGAAGAAATTATTCTGAAAATGTAAAAAAAAGTTGTTATTTCTGCATATGTTAACGGAAAACAGATTCTCACTTTAACTGTCGAAAGCTTTTTAAGAGGATAATGGAAGAGGCGTATCAGTAAGTAAACACAATAATGATATTTAGATACCTCTGTTAATATCTATTGGGTATAAAAAAGCAAGAACTGTATTGTTTTAGACATGTCAATAGAACTACTTAAATATAATGTTTAAAAGCTTCTAAGAGTCGTTTATCTGACAATACACCCACTCAAGACCTATGTCAGCTTTCAGAGGGTCTAATAAAATATAAAATATAAGTTCTGGGGGAAACAATATTAAAAAAAATATTTTTCTTTACTTGTTTTATTATAATTTTGTTCATTTTGCATTGGATTTGTCCATTTGTCTTACCTTAGGGTAGATTTCAGTTATACCATAAAAAAACTTTTATTTTTAGCCTTCAATGCCAAAATCAATGCTTAAAATATGATTTTAATCCCACCGCGGTTAAGGTTATTTAATAAGTATGCACCTTTGATATAAGTAGTATGTCATATTTCCCTGAATGTCTGTATTTCCTACTTCAGAGACCTATATTACAGTAGGGAAAGCAATCTTACAAAAATCACATGGTGAATAAAAGCCTAGGTTTAGTGTAAAGTAATGTGAATAATAAATTTATATGCAGGAGTCAGACTGACACTGCTATTAACCCCTTCCCTGCTGCATTAACCTTTAAACTATTTGAGTAAACCACTAGAGAATGCCAACTGTATACACCACCGTATTAACCTGTGTTTAACTATTACCTACATAACAATGGGTTTAACAAGGATGAACAAGGTACTGGTGTTGAAACTCATCTTCTAGTAAAAATACATTTACACGTAAAAGAGGCAATTGTTTGCAGGACATTTGGCCCTTTGAGGCTTAGGGAGCTACAGTGATGAATGAGAGAGTATATGAACGCTCCCAGTAAACCTTTATAACCTCCAGTAGACATTTTTAAACAACTTTCCAGTTTACTTCTATTATCAATTTTGCTTCATTCTCTTGGTATCCTTTTGATACCATTGAACCGGTAAGCCAATGACAACAAATGAATTATGAAAGTAAAAAATTGTGTTTCACATTCCTTTAACCTATCTGATGACATGATCAGCAAGACTGGAATTTACCCAGTTGTTTCTTCCAGAACTTAATGAACATTAATCCAAAATATTAATTAATATTATTATTTATTTGTAAAGTGCTACCAAAATCTGTAGCAATGAGTAGTGGGGGTAACACAGTTGCTTTGGTGAAGTGCTCAGGTGGCTGCTATTTTGAGTGTTTGCATCTACACAGGCTAATGAGCAATAAGTGCTTATTCTTTTTTTAAATGTGAACAGTTTTTTAAATTACATTTCACTTTTTTACTATTTAATGACTACCAAATCACAAAATACAGTGAACAGAAGGGTGTCACAAATCTTTTTTGTAAATCAAACTAGTACCCTATACGTGCAGGTTTTGAGGTTTGGTTAAAAAACAAAAAGGTGAATGGGTAGGCTGCTCTGCCTTAAAATGCCCAGGTCGTCCATTATGCCAGCCCTTGTGGGCTTCTGGAAGGTGTCTGAAATCTATCTTCTTCTAGCCAGCGAGATTATTTTCTCCTAAAAAAAGCAAATATGAATCATTTACAATTGCAACCATTTTACATGTGTGTTTCCTAAGTGGTACGGTTGTTATTATTGTTTTTCTGCATTGTTATTGGTTCTTGTTTGATGTGCAAGTTATCATGTATTGGGGCACTTAACGCCACTATATAAATTAATGGCAGAAACCAAACCTAGTAAAAGATAGGTGAAACAAGCCTCTATGAATGCAAACTGACCCAGATATTATATAATCTACATAATATCTAATTATTTTATGTAGTTTTAAACGTAAAATATCTGTAACAAGTAATGTGCCACAATAGGCCTCTGTTATGTATATGGGCAATAAGGTATTCATTTTATTCAGACTCGCCAGAAACACAATTTATGAAGCAGCGATCTAAAGACTGCTGCTCCATAACCCTGTCTGTCTGCTCTGAGCAGGCGGACAGGATTCGCCAGAAATCAACCCGATCGAGTACGATCGGGTTGATTGACACCCCCTGCTGGCGGCCAATTGGCTGCGAGTCTGCAGGGGGCGGCATTGCACCAGCAGCTCTTGTGAGCTTCTGGTGCAATATTAAATGCGGAGAGCATATTGCTCTCCGCATTCAGCGAGGTCTTGTTGACCTGATCCGTACTTTCGGATCAGGTCCGCAAGACCTTTAATAAATAGGCTCCATAGTATCAACCATTGCAACAACTATATGTCCCTAACATTATTTCAGTAGCATTGAAATGAATTACATGGATTTGTATATATATATATATATATATATATATATATATCAGGTCAAGTTGAATTAGGGACCCCTTTCCAATATATTAGAAATGCTGTGCAACAACATTGTAGAAGTTCCTTCTTTTTCTAAGCCATTCCAATCCTCTAGAAAAGGGGTTTTGAAACTTTTTACGATTACATACCCCATTGAATCTCCCAATATGTCCCCATACCCCCTTCATCAGACTGCCAAATCATCCTCATCACCAGTCCTTTTAGGTGCCAGTATGATTTTAAAAGCTGTCAATAGCTTGGCTTTATTTTACATATGAATAACTAGGTGCAGAACAACTGAAAGAAAGAAAACCATTTTGATCTTATATTTAACAGACACACCTGTGTTGAGTGATCTGATTGCTGATTGGTTAGCAGTTTTACTGTCTCAGTTTGTATTGATAACAGTGTAGTTAATAATCCAATCTAATTTGTTTTTTTTAATCATTCAGCGATCCAGTCCCATATCCCTTTTGTTTGGTTTTCTCACCATCAAGGAGTATGTATTCCGTGGTTTCAGAACCCTTCGCTTTAGAATGCAATTCATTTACATTCTTGTATTAAGTATGCAAAAAAAAAAACTAAAGTAATACATTAAACTCTAAAAAGCATTTCTCAGACAGAAGCAAAAGGAAATTAAGTTGAAGAGAATGTAAAACATGTTTGAATGCATTTTTTTCACTCAACTATGAATATTATTTCATGACCTGTACAAGTAACAATTTCATACACTTTTGTGTTATTTAAAAAATTTGTATTTTCTTTTTAACCTCCATGCTATCATAAATTAACATTCTGATGTCTGTATTTGTTATGCACATTTCAAAGTTTAAATGCGTGGTTTGTTCTATGTTTTTAACTCCTTATTAAAGTGATGGTAAATGATAGTTTAAAACAAAATTCAATCTGAAAGACACTGTCTAAGAACCCATTATTTTTCTAACATTTCTATAAAATTTAGTTATGTCCACGTTTAGGATGCATACTCTCACAACCCGCCTCCAGCCCTCCTCGCGAGTACAGTTTTTTTTCTTAGCACATCACGCTTAACCAATCAAATGCAATGTCATTTGACAGGTTTTTTATAATGGGGAGATGTACTGGCGGTACCACACATGTGCTCCACTGCCAGTTATGTAATCAAGCGTCAGTCAAGTGACAATTAAAGGGACAGTTTACTCAAAAATGTTCTCCCCTTTAATTTGTTCCCAATGATCCACTTTACCTGCTGGAGTGTATTAAATTGTTTACAAGTAGCTCCTTTACCCTTATATTGGCATTTGAAATTGTTGATTTAGCATGTGGTATCCCCACCTATTCTGAAAGTTTGTGGCCGCGCGTACCAGCTATAGATAAGCTTTGTAAACACAGCCAGCAGAAGAAATTATACTCCCAGTGCGATATAGCAGAGATAAGGTAATAAAATGTTGATTTTCCTTTGTTCTCTCAAAGTACTGGTGATTGTTTTAAGGACAGATATAAGATACAGAAGCAGGTATATGTGCACAATGTGATACAGTAATGCGATCTGATTATACCTACAGATATAAGATAAAGACACATGTATATGTACACAATGTGATACAGTAATGAGATCTGATTATACCTACAGATATAAGATAAAGACACATGTATATGTACACAATATGATAAAGTAATGAGATCTGATTATACCTACAGATATAAGATAAAGACACATGTATATGTACACAATGTGATAAAGTAATGAGAACTGATTATACCTACATATATAAGATACAGACACATGTATATGTACACAATGTGATAAAGTAATGAGATCTGATTATACCTACAGATATAAGATAAAGAAGCATGTATATGTACACAATGTGATAAAGTAATGAGATCTGATTATACCTACAGATATAAGATAAAGACACAGGTATATGTACACAATGTGATACAGTAATGAGATCTTATTATACCTACAGATATAAGATACAGATGCATGTATATGTACACAATGTGATAAAGTAATGAGATCTGATTATACCTACAGATATAAGATAAAGACACATGTATATGTACACAATGTGATACAGTAATGAGATCTGATTATACCTACAGATATAAGATAAAGACACATGTATATGTACACAAAGTGATAAAGTAATGAGATCTGATTATACCTACAGATATAATATACAGACACGTGTATATGTACACAATGTGATACAGTAATGAGATCTGATTATACCTACAGATATAAGATAAAGACACATGTATATGTACACAATGTGATAAAGTAATGAGATCTGATTATACCTACAGATATAAGATAAAGAAGCAGGTATATGTACACAATGTGATACAGTAATGAGATCTGATTATACCTACAAGCTCAACCCATTTTATTAGGTTGTGGCTTCAAAACTCAAAATCAGAGCTTTAATATTCACAAATAAACCTTAAAAAGCTAATTTTCATACATTTTTTACTCTGCAGTTGGTAAAAAAAGCAATTGTAAACACATTAAGGGAAAAACTATTTTACAGTATACTGTCCCTTTAAGCTGTCCATCAAGTAACTTCACTCCACCCTCTTAAAATATTTTTTTTCTCAATTCTATGACATGTAGAGCAGTCCAACCTGCCATCCACGTCACTGAACAAAAACCTAGAAACTCTACAAGGGCGGAGTGAAAGTACTTGATGGACATGTTGGAAATGTCAGTATATTTATGAAAATAAACTATATCTTGGCAAAACGACAATGTGGATCACATCAGCATAACAAGCTCTATTGATTGATTTATAACATTATTACTTTTGTGTACCATCACTTTAAGCCAAGTAATGATGGTGGCAAACAAGGTCAAATAGACTTAGATTTACTTACTCAGAAATGGCATAAATATTTTCCTAATCTTGAACCAAATGATAAATTAACTATTAAACATGTAAGAGAAGCTTTATTCTCCTTTTCCTGGAAAGACTTTAATGTCAAATAATGTATATATCAGTCCTTTAAAACTCTTCAAATAGTAAAATGAGACTACGAGTAGTTGGTATAAATGCTCCTTGCCCAAAAATCCATTGTTTTTGGCTCTGCTCAATAATCTCTCAATTCTGGAATTAAGTGTCATTCTGGATCAATAAAATGTTTGAGGAAAGGATAGATCTGGAGGCTCATCATATCCTTTTTATATGTAAAAATGAAACTTTGACTGGATATACTAATCTAATCAATATGGTTATTTTATTAGGATGCCATTTAAATTAGAAAAAAATGGAAGGCTAGATATGCGCCCACGATGGCTGAATTCACAAAAGGAATCCACACCCAAATTAGTTGTGAACAGTTTAATATTCAGACTTTACCTGATAAACATATCTTTTTTATAAATGGTTAGAGATCATTAAGCTATATCCCCAGTCAACTCAATTTACATTTACATTACTATTTCATAAGTTGGAGGGCTGATTTACCAAATGGCGGACAGACAAGATTCGCTGTAGCGAATCATGTCTGCCCGACATCGCTGAATGCCGACAGCATTTAACATTGCACAAGCAGTTCTGGTGAATTGCTTGTGCAATGCCGCCCCCTGCAGATTGGCCGCTAGCAGGGGGTGTCAATCAACCCGATTGTATCGGATAGTGTTGATTGCTGTCCGCTACCTCAGAGGCAGCAAACTAGTTAAGGAGCAGCAGTTTTAAGAATGTTGCTTCTTAACTACTGTTTCTGGCTAGCCTGAAGGCTCACGGGGAAACAGGGGCATCAGGGGCCATTCGGCCCTTGATAAATTGGCCCCTTAGTCCTGAGAGGTGTGTTTCCACCATCATGGATAAAAGGTTTAGCGCATAAATTAGCTATCTTTGAGATGCATAAGGTGGGCAATTACTGGAGGGATTAATTACTTGGTTTGTCAAATGAAAATATACTTTTGTGTGAAGTTTTGATTGTTTAACCTGTTTAAGTTATAATGCTATGAAGACACCTTGCACATTTTTTTGAAATGGCATTAATTGTGTTGTTATCTTAAAATTAAATTTGCAATTTGAAATCTTAACATCCTCATTTATTCTGTTTTCTAGATTATACAGGATATGAATGCAGGGTTTGGATGTTCACCCATGATCCATAATTATGGTTCTGAAAAGAAAACGTTTAACCTGGCAAATATGGCCAGAACCATTATTGAGAATAAAACAAGGTTTTTTCTTTTGACCATTCTTCTGGGCATTAAGTTATTAAGATTATTATTATTATTATTATTCTTTATTTATAAAGTGCCAACAGATTCCGCAGCGCTGCCCATGGGTACAAGGATAACAGTACAGTGGAGAAACAATACGATAAGACACAAAATTTTACAGACAAATACAGGGGGAATTGAGGGCCCTGTTCCCGTGGGAACTTACAATCTAGATGGGTAGGAGGATTGGAAACAGGAGGTGGGGACTGCAGAGGTGAGAATGATATTAGTGAGGAGATAGAGGGCAACTGTTAGTTAATTGGTTAGTTTGTTAATAAGTCGGGTGATAAGCTTCCCTGAACAGAAAGGTCTTTAGGGAACGTTTAAAGGAGGAGAGGTTAGGGGCAAGTCTGACATCTCGAGGAAGTGTGTTCCAGAGGGTTGGTGCCGCACGAGAGGAGTCCTGTATTCTAGAATGAGAGGAGGTGATGGTAGAGGATGCAAGAAGCAGGTCGTTGTTGGATCTTAGAGGACGGGCAGGAGTATATTTGTTGATTATGATTTATTATGCTTTTAACATAATCTCCCAAAGCAGAATATCTTTCTTGATGACAGAAATGGACCAGGAATAAAGTGATTGTGACACAAGAAGCATATTGAACACATGACAAGTCTTGATGGCAACCAATTATGAGACAATGTAATAATTCATAATATATTACATATAGTAACTGGAGAACAGATACATATATTTAAATTGGTTGTGTTTTCTTCCTAGAGTGAAGGATTTTATACTGTTTTGGTTTTTTATTAAAAGAAGGGTGGACAAATACCAACAAAGACATGTTATATTTTGGTGAAATCCTGCTTCCTTTTTTTCATTCTAAATAATTAAATCAGTCCTTATGGGTTAATCAGATTAACGATTCAAGATTGTGGTGGACAGCCAACAAAATCTTTTGCTTGGTTAATAAGTATATTTTAAAAGCCACTGTAAACATTTTTACCAAAATTCAAAGTGGGTATGCATGTGACCAGCCAGCTATACCAAAACTGAATATGAAGCAGATTGTGTATATGAGAGAAGGTTGCACAAAAGCTGAGTCAACGTTTCATTTTTGAAGACAGATGTTTAATGTAAATATGCTTGTAATGGAATTTGACATCTACTACTGTGTAATTCGAATTCTATTTATGTCATTTTAACTGCATACAAATGTAAACAAAGACTTGTCACTTAGTCCCACCAACTGAAGAACATTGGAGCTTGTCTGTTAGACTTCAGGTTCCATGGAAGTTTGATCACATTGATTGAAGGATAAACAATCAATCTACCACAAAGACAGTGAATGCTATTGGCCCCAACACATTATTCTGTCAAGTTTTTGGCATTTCAATCGATGGGAAATGATGTGTGATCATTCTAATTTATTATTCTTTATTTTCCATCAATCAACCAACAGAGGCTGACTTAATAAGTAGCTAAAATCATTGCCAATCACTCTTTGTCTAAGTTCTGTATCTTCAGTTGTGTTTTTTTTCTCTTTTTATGCACCCTCAGGTACTCAACAAATGACACCATACAGTAAATCATATGATGGCAGAATCTACCAGAAGCGATTTCAGGAGATGGTATTCAGAAGTTTACACAGTCAAATTAAAAGAAGTACAACTGTCACATCAGTATTTGCCAACACTGATTCATTTAGAGTCACTTTGTTTTTGTTTTTACATTTTTGCAAAAGTAATAACTGTTACAAAGTAGGTTATTGACTACAGTAAATGTAAATGTGGCACAAAAATGATTATATCAAATAATTAAATAAATTATTGCTATGGAGGAACTGGTATTTCCTGCATATTTGAATACCCATGTACGTTCTTTATAATATGCTGCAAATAGAAAGGCAGTTATTGTTTTTAATTATATTAAGAGATTAGTTTTTCTTTAAACAGACATTTTAGCATTTTACTATGGGATAGATTACAAGTCAAGCATTCATTAAACATGCGCCCGTAAAGGGGAAAATTTGCTCATTTATGGGCGCACGTTAGATAACCAGCGAGCTCGTGGTAGCAATTTGCGCTCGAAAAATTAACCAGAGGTCATACCTCTGGTTAATTTAAAAAATCTCCCCAATTACCTGCAAAATAAAGAGTATTATTCCTTTTTAATAATAAAATATATGTGCATATTTTTTTTTTTTTTAATATAACGGCATGAAGCAGTTATAAGAGGTTAAAGTGAAGGGATGTGAGGTGTTAGAAAAAAACAGCACTGAAAAATGCCTTCACATTGCGGTCTATGGGGACTGCGTTATTCCTATAAATATATATGTATATGTTTATAAACATATATATGTGTTAATATGTATAGCTACTTCACCATAAAGAAACTGTGAGAGCGAACGGCAGGGTAAATTTAAAACAAGTCCTTTATTTTCAAAAAGTTAAATACAGATGGTCCAAAACAGCATAAAAAGTTGCACACAAGCACCACATCAGGTGCTTGTGTGCAACTTTTTATGCTGTTTTGGAACATCTGTTTTTAACTTTTTGAAAATAAAGGACTTGTTTTAAATTTACCCTGCCGTTCGCTCTCACAGTTTCTTTATGGTGAAGTGATTACAGCCTGCTTGAGCGATACAGCAGTCTGCCTAAGAGTCCTCTATCTCTTTGAGCTCCTGGTTTGTGGGATTTACCTCATTCTCTAAGCTATCGTCTGTAAGCTACATGGAACTCTTTAGCACCTCTCATTGGTGGATGCGGTGGTGACACGAAGGCGACATGCCCCCAGGTATCACGGATTGGATCCGGCTAGTGACGCACAGTCCGTTAGCATGCATGTGACACGCCCCCACGCCTGGTTGTTGGGAATTCAGCGTTTACCATTCTGCTCCATGACCGCAGCCTGGTTCTGCGGAAAAGTACACCAAGATCCAACGGACGGTAGTGGATTTAACTTCTACTCCGAGATACACCAGTAAGTTACTATGGACTCTTGATTTGGTGGTGAGACACCCATTGACTATCACTTAATGTGTATAAACCATAGCAGAGTGAAATATATATGAGGTTTATCCCCCCTATACCGGTGGACTGTCTAACTTAATAGATATTGACCCTTTGGAGCTGAGGACTATTTGTTTGTTATTGATTTCTCTCCCCACATTGTGCTCTTGTTTGGTCTACAATATGTATAGCTACACATATATACACATAAACACATAAATATATTCATATACATGTATATTTCAACTTCACTGTCCATCGATGCGCGACTTACTCCCTTCACTGAGCTAGGTTCTCTACCGTGACTATCGGCATGAGAAAGAGGCTCCAATTGGAGCCTATGGAAGCGCACTCTCTTGAGTGCAAAGCTTCACTGTGCAATGCACTCAACTTTTAAAACTAGCGCAATTTTGCACTCCACTCGTAATTTGGCCCTATATGTTTTAGTACGGTGGATTTTATTAGATTCACATGTATAGAGTTTTGCATATAAACATGGGCGTTACATGCACTCCACAAGTATGCTAAGGGAGTGAGAAAACAAAACCATGCACAACACTGGTTTGGTGTCTGTTCAAAAAATTAATTATCATATTGTGGGTGAGGAATGTTCCCAGGCAGGAAACCTGTCTGCCTGTCTTTGGAACAAGCAATGCAGTGTCTGCTAAGATTACAAAAGCAATCACTTGTACGGCCCTGTCCCCTGCTGTCATGCAACCAATAGCACAAGAGCAGGGCTTGTCAATCATCCTGAACAAAATGAGTCTGAGATGTGTTAAGTCTGTCACATGTGAGGTGGAGAAGAGGCTAGGAAGACATTGGCAGGCAGACAACACAATGCCTCCTAAACTGCTGCCAATACACAATTCTAATAAAATATCACATCATATATAAAAAGAAAATAAGAAAATATTTATGATAGACTAGGTGCAACCTTTCGATTTATATATTATTTTTTAATTGGTCCTTTGAGTTTCCTGTGTGTTTTTTTTTTCTTTATTGGTTTTAGAAAAAACGCTTCTCAAATCTGAACATTAACATGAAGTATAATATTACAGAGGGTGGATGTTATGTTCTCGTTATTGCAGAAGCTGAAGCCAACTACATGTGCAACTATAGATCAAGATGAATTTAGATTATCTGGAACTATTTTAAATAGTGGCATCCTAGTAGATGTAAAAAAAAATTTTTATTGTTTGTTTGTTTGTCTATATTTAGTTTCTAAGGGTATTTGTTCATTAGTTCATTTAGTTTTGGAGAAACATTAGTCCAAATGTGTTATTGGTTTTGCCTACATTGTAGTATAAAAATAAATGCAGATGACAGGAGTGTGTCCTATAATTGTTCTTTGGCAGCAGTGATACATCTTGTATTAGGCTGTACAAACCAATAAATTTATAGAGGAAAAAAGGGCAGTGTTCAAAGGGCAGTTAGGAGATAAAAAGGACAGTTTACCCGAACATTTTGTCCCCTTTAATTTGTTCCCAATGATCAATTTTACCTGCTGGAGTGTATTAAATTGTGTACAAGTTGCTCCTTATTTCATCATTTGAAATAGCTGATTTAGCCTGTGGTATCCCCACCTATATTAAAAGTTTCTAGCCAGACGAAGAAATTACACTCCCTTTGGGGTGTAGAAGAGATAATTAAATGATAAATGTCCATTGTTTTGTCTGGGACTGATGATTTAAACCAGACAGTTTATTTGTCTTTGAGAAATGCTTTTTCTACTCTAATACAAACTCACTTATTAGAAATCTTCATGTTCAGATAAATATCCTTAAGATTTAGCAAAGGTTTGTATAGACTCTAAAATGTAAATTGCCAAGTACGATAGGAACAGAAAGATTGTAATCTAACCGTAAACTACTTGTATTTCAATTCCTTTTAAAGATTCCATAATAAATTAGTATTTAAATAAAGTAACTCTGCAATTATTCAAGTAAAGTAGCCCTGCAATTATATTGAATAGTCACATAGTAAAATACAGTTTATCACAGTTTTACTGAGTGACAGCTCATTATACATGGCACATGCTGTATAATGGGATAGCCCAGCAAACAACGCACTTAAATGGCCAGTAAATACAGAACTGGAAATTCCCCCTGCTGACTTATCAAGGCTAACCCTGTTACATATACTGTATATCCCTAATTGTCTTTATCAGATAACTGTAAAACAATGCATTTTATACTAACATTATGACAGTGGCTAGCCTTGTTGTCTGCAGACTAAAGCCCAGATTGGCTGATCCAAATAAGTCAATGGTGGGTGGCGTTTACTCATTGAAAAATAATTGCTGCAAACGATAATAATCAGAGCAGCAATTTCTTACTGCTTTACATAGATTTCCAAGAGGTACAACAATACGACCACCCACTGCTGCAGCACAGATTCCACAAAAATTATACTGATGGATGCCCGATTCCAGCCTTGCTGAAGCACCCCAGATCATAACAGATCCTCCACCAAAGTTCACAGTGGGTGCGAGACACTGTAGCTTGAAGGTCTCTCCAGGTCTCCGTCAAACCATTAGACAACAAGGTGTTGGGCAAAGCTGAAAATTGGACTTATCAGAGAAGATGACCTGGAATCAGGAAGATTTATCTTTGTAAAGGACACATGAATCAAACCACCTACAAGGTTATCCTGGAAGAAAACTTGCTTCCTTCTACCCTGACAATGTTCCCCAACTCTGATGACTGTTTTTTCTAGCAGGACATTGCTCCATGCCACACAGACAGGTCAATCAAAGTGGGGATGGACGACCACCAGATCAAGACCCTATCATGACCCAATCTCCAGACCTGAACCCCATTGAAAACTTCTGGAATGTGATCAAGAGGAAGATGGATGGTCACAAGCCATAAAATAAAGTTAAGCTGCTTGAATTTTTAAGTAAGTAATTGTATGTTTTGGGTTGTTTTTTTGTTTGTTTGTTTGCTAGTTGTTGGGGTTTTGTTTTTTAAACCTCAGGATTTTAAACTCATGCACTTATATTTTGCACTCAACCTGGATGAGGGGAAAAGTGGACTATATATAATTAGATAGATAGATATACAGATACTGTATATAAAGATTAGATAGATTAGATAGATAGATAGATAGATAGATAGATAGATAGATAGATGATAGATAGATAGATAGATAGATAGATAGATAGATAGATAGATAGATAGATAGATAGATAGATAGATAGATAGATAGATAGATAGATTGAAAGATAGATAGATGATAGATAGATAGATAGATAGATAATTGATAGATAGATTGATAGATAGATAGATGATTGATTGATAGATAGATAGATAGATAGATAGATAGATAGATAGATAGATATACATATACTGTATATATATATATATATAGATATAGATATATAGATATATATATACATAGATAGATAGATAGATAGATAGATAGATAGATAGATAGATAGATAGATAGATAGATAGATAGAGAGAGAGATAGATAGATATGTATACAAATATTTTTTATGTTTAAATAGTGCTCTTTTGTATGCACGGTAGAAATGTCTTGAGTTTAATGTCTTATTCTAATTGAATGCAAAAAAGAAATGTAGTCTTTCCAAGTCCAATTAATTATTATTTGGTTGGATAAGACAAAGCCATTGTATTACATATATAAAAAACCAAGGACAGGCACAGAGTTTAGCCCTAGCTGCTGAAACTGCGGTCAACTCATTTGTAAACTGGTGACAATATAAAGATTTGTGCTAGCAATATATGTAGTTAATTAACTTTCGTGGTCTGAAAGTAGATATGATTTGTTTAAGAACTGCGTCTAGAAACTAAAAAAATATATATATATGATTTCAATTTAATAGCCAATTAAAACCAAGAACTGCAATACATGTGATAACATTCAGACTTAGTAAATAAAAACAGTGCATTGGATAGTTAGACTATTTTATTTTGTTGTGTGACACAGTAGGTAGGCCGCAGGTAAAAAACAAAAGTAGACATGATGTCATTAGATTTAAACACAATGTTGTGTACAAGAGTCATCTTGTCCAATGAAACTAATTATTAAGGACTCCATAGTTTGTTTTATTAGTCCAGTAAAACACTTCTTGGGTGGCTGAACTACACAGACTTCTTTGGCACATATTTATTGGCAATAAAGTGAGCCTGTTGTGTCCCACTGAAAAAAAATAGAATGTTAGAAAAGTTCCCATTAACAGAGTCCTATTAAAAATATACAAATATATAAGCTGAATCAACAGTACAAACCTCAAGGGCTAAATTAGACATTTCTAATCCGTCACCTCTGACCCAACGGAAACACAAATGTACAGAAGCTGAATTCATAACACAACTCAGTTGGGAGTGATTCAGCACAAAGATAGTCTGTTATTATGTTGCCTGAAGAATCAGGATAAATAAAATCACAGAACATTTAAAATAAAATCTAATAAAAACATTTTTTAAAAAAGATGGAAAAATATGATAACTGCTTTCATTTTTTTCTCTCTTCATCAAAATAGTGGAACAAGGAAATGTGAGCTATTTTTTTAAACTTGTCCTTAAAGGGACAGGAAACCCCAAAATTCTCTTTCATGATTCAGACAGAACATACAATTTCAAACAACTTTCCAATTTACTTCTATTATCAAATTTGCTTCATTCTTTTGTTATCCTTTGCTAAAGGAACATCATTGCATCACTGGCAGCTAGCTGAACACATCTAGTTAGCCAATCACAAGAGACAAATGTGTGCAGGCACCAATCACCAGCTAGCTCCCACTAGTGTAGGATTATGTGCATTTAACTTTTTCTACAAGGGATACCAAGAGAACAAAGCACATTTGAAAATAGAAGTGAATTTAAAATGACATGCTCTATCTGAATCCTGCAAGTTTAATGTTGACTGCTATCCCTTTAAACAATTTAGAATGACACAGAGATAGATAGATAGAAGATAGATAGATAGATAGATAGATAGATAGATAGATAGATAGATAGATAGACAGATAACTTTTAACAAAAACTTTCCGGTTTCAAATATAACTAAAAAACTGGTGAAAGGGACGGTGTACTGCAAAATGTGATTCCCTTAAAGCCTTTCCAATGACTTGTTATACCAGCTGCAGAATATTACTATTATAGGAAATTATTCTTTTAGTTTTTTGTTTTATTTAATTTTAAATAACGGTTTGTGCTTATTGAAATTTCAATGCATTGTTGTCAAGCCATGGCAGCAGTGTATGCCTTTTCCAAATGATTAATTTCACCTGCTGGAGTGAATTAAATCATTTTGAAATATCTCCTTTTTAAATAGCTAATTTTGCCTGTTATATCCCCATATATACTGAAAATGTTGAGTACATAAGTACTGGTTATAGAAAAGCTATGTAAACAAGAAAGTTTAGAAAAATCACATTCCCTGTGGGGTGTGAGTCATTGAGAAACTAAGGACCAACTGAACTAAATCCGAAGTGAGCAATGAATAATTTACATTCCAATTTTCTTCACATAGAAGAAAATGTTTTTATTTTTATATATATATATATATATATATATATATATATATATATATATATATATATATATATATATATATACACACAGTATATACAGTATATCTGTACATTTTGTTTGTAAAGTATATATCTAGACAGGTAGGAAACCCTTTATCGAAACTGCTTTGGACTAGTATAGATTTGGATTTTGGAATATTTGCATCTCTAAAATACGGCAGTTTGGAGAGGGGATGGAACCGAGTGTAAAAACAATATCTTATGTAATTTAGGCAATATTTACATATAATACAGCTTATACATGTAACCTAAAGGTAGTTTTATATCATGTTTAATACTCATGTATACATGATACCATCAGAAAGAGAGCACAGTACTGAAATTAGAAAGGTAATAGTTGTTACTTAAATAAATATAGACTATAATTTGCATTTTAGAACACACACAAAAAAACAGGCTGAAAAGATTGTGACTTACAGGTGGGAAATATTGTATTTTTTGATAATTTTATTTAAAAAAAATGTTAATTAAAAAGTTTGGGTTTCAGAATAAGTTTGGATTTTGGAATCCTGTATATGGGGATTTGTACCTGTACCTATCAAAATATATACAGATATAGATATAAAACTTCACAAAAGAGGCACTCTCCGTTGTCAAAATATAAGCACAAGGTTTAATAAGTTAACGTTTTCGGGGTCCTCAGACTCTGAGGACGGGGAGACCCAGAAAACGTTACCTTATTAAACCTTGTGTTTATATTTTGACAACGGAGAGTGCCTTTTTTGTGAAGTTTTGTATCTGGTTAGTTTTGAGTGCACCCCGGCCGCTGGTTGATGAAAGAGAGAGCTGAATCCACACTGGAACTTGCAGATATAGATATAGATCTAAATACTACAACTAATATTTATATGATATATTTGTATTAAAAAAAAAGTTTATAAATGTGTGTAATACTTTATTTTAATGTGTTTTCTGCAACTTTTTTTTAACCCTTGCAGTTTACTTCTGGTCTCAAGTTGTGCTAAATATTCTAGCACAGTTTTAAACTATTACTTTAAATGTGTACAAAAATCTCAAATTAGCACGGTCGCAATTTGATTAAAAATTATAAGATGCGCTCAAGCAAAGTTTGGCGCGATAAGATGTGTAAAATCAAAGTCGTGCTCTAATAGTAGCGCGGTCCAGCGATATTGGTTATTGCGTTTGCGCTACAATTAGCGTGCCACTTTTAATCAGACCCATAGTTCTCAAGACCCATGTCTTCTTCAATATGCTCTCATAAAAAGAGGTATATTTGATCAAAGTAAAGTAAAGAAATTTGTTTTTACAATTACTTTGTCTATGTGAATCATGAAAGTTACTTTTGACTTTCACATCCTCCTCTTAATTCTATAATTGTCTGCTAATGTCTACTATAATATAAATGTAAAAAAGATACTAAGGAAGACAATTTACCTACAGGCACACTGATTTAATTCATTACGTTCCATATCCAGTAACAGCACCTGTGTTTTTAGTCAGCATTTGAAATTAAGACTGTACGTGGGTCATCCAACTATTGTAATGTTAAACTTGGGGTTAACTCCATCAGACATTCATTTCCTGAGTTTGTCAGCGTTTGTTTTAAAAACCATTCTGCAAGGCAGTTTACTGCTCTAAATATTATGTTTATTTTACTTTGAAGGGTGCTATTTGATTTATTTGGGTACATAGTGATTCAGTTATGCAATAACGTATAATTACTAAGAAAATAACAAACTATATTGATAGTAATTTCTTGCCAGGAACTATAAATAGAAAAGGCATTGTATGTTGCATTGTAGAGTAATACTGGCATTAACTTGATCAACTCTCTTATTATGAAACAATTATTTTGTCACAATAGTGAAACGCTTAAAGGGACGTACACATAATTACAAGACAAGTACTTTAATAAATCAAAATATCAACTAACTGTGAAAACATTCTGAGTAGTTAACCCCTTGGGCTCCATATATCAAGCTGCTGAAACAGCATGGAGCCCTTAAGATAAAAGCTGATGCGAACTGGCAAAACGCAAGTTAAAGGGACAGTCAAGTCCAAAAAAACTTTCATGTTTCAAATAGGGCATGTAATTTTAAACAACTTTCCAATTTACTTTTATCACTAATTTTGCTTTGTTCTCTTGGTATTCTTATTTGAAAGCTAAACCTAAGAGGTTCATATGCTAATTTCTTAGACCTTGAAGGCCGCCTCTAATCTAAATGCATTTTGATAGTTTTTCACCACTAGAGGGCATTAGTTCACGTGTTTCATATAGATAACATTGAATTTACCATGGAGACAGCTCTGATTGGCTAAATTGCAAGTCTGTCAAAAGAAATGAAATAAGGGGGCAGTCTGCTGAGGCTTAGAAACAAGGTAATCACAGAGGTAAAAATGTGTATTATAACTGTGTTGGTTATGCAAAACTGGGGAATTGGTAATTAAGGGATTATCTACCTTTCAAAACAACAAAAATGCTGGTGTTGACTGTCCCTTTAAAGGGACAGCAGTTATAAGATTGCTACTTCCCCACCACCACTGATCAGTTTAGCATGATTGGCAAGTGCTGCTCTGTTGTGATTGTTTGCACAAGAGCAGGGAGCAGAACTGTACACCGATTTGCCTGGTGCATGATAAATGTGCCTCTTGTTTGCTGCTGTTTTTTTAATAACCATACTCTCCACTACTTGACTTATTTAGAGGAGTCAATAAGGACGTGTTACTCAAGTAAACAAGACTTGCCGTCATTATTTTGTGTGAAAAACATACATTTTTTGCAGTATATCTAATCACCTCTTTTGAGGTCAATTAGGTACAGGTATGTAGCAAAGCTGGGCTTATGAAGTTTGCAGTGTGCACTTGAATATACATATGACCTCTGACTGCTGATCCTATTGGGTGAAAATTCTACTACACTGTATTCGACAGCTACTGCCATGCCATGTGACCATCCCCATTAAAGAACATATTTTTTTAGGAGAAGGATTGATACTAAGTAGATTGTGCATGCAACAGACATGGCCTGATATCCCAGAGAATTCTGTGTTTTGGGGAAGACCCAGCATTACAGCCTCACGAGTCGCTCACAAAATCCTGCATTTAGTAAGCACATCATTTATATTACTTATAGGGCTGTGAACAGTGGAGAAGAACCTAATGGGAGAACCTAACATAAAGTTGAAGCCAACACTTAGCATAAAACTGGAGTCATTTAGTCTATAAGCAAAATCGCTGATAGTCCAGAAAAGCCAAATGTAAGGTCGTAAAAACCAAGAGGAACAGGTAAACATCTCAACAATCACATTTTCTACACACTTGAGAATCTATGTAAACCTATTCTAGAATCTATGTAAACAGCATTCAGAGTCAACGATCCCTGGTGTTTATGATGCTGTTGACCACTGCTAATATTTTATTAGAAAACGTAATATAATTTAGCTAACAAAGCGTAATACACAGCAGTAGGAAGACTAACATAATATATACTCTGTCAGTGTTCTTAAAGTTTAGTCATAGTTTTAAGACATTGGAAAACGTATATATTTGGAGGAATTGACAATTCTGGAAGCAGTTGTGGCTCTTTGGGAGAGCAAAACTCTCTAATTTTTTAACATGTATCTTCATTGTGCTTGTTGGGTTAAGGGTTAGGGTGAAAATTGTCCCTGTTCCTTCCAACTCATCCCATCCCTGGCATGTTTAGTCATGTCACTGGGTGATCTGACACCCATCTCTGCCTATGAACACCTGTAACTCAAACCAGAGGCCACTCTGACTCAGTCCATATCTACCAGGTCCAGTTTTAGTTTTAATCCTGGAACCACCCCTGTCTGGCAGTCTCTCAGGATGGTTTTTATTTATCTTACATTCAGTGAAGACATCTTGCTATAGGGAAGTGCAGCATGAGTGCAAAGATGAAAAGGGATTCTCACATCTGCTTTCATCAGTTTTGACAACCAATTTTTATTTTGTTTTAGTCAGTCATTTGACTAAATTGGATTAGAATTTTAGTCCCATTTTACTCATTTCAACATCCTCAGTTTTAGTCTAGTTTTAGTGGAAAAAAGACAAGTATGTCATTGAAAAATATTTTTTGTTATTGTTTCTTTTGACAAAACTAACTGTTGTATAACTGTTTGCCACAGAAGGGATAAGGTTAATTGGCAACCACTAACGTGTAAATACCTCATTAAGGTAGAGTAGTAATCAACATCAGAATTATGTCTAAATATCCAACATTTTCTGTAATATGTAGCAGTAATTAATGCTATGAAAACTGAAAGTACTAGAACTCATATTTAAAATGCAGATAATGGAAGTGGATTGCAGAATCCTGTTCACTGGCCTCTACATGCGTCTTAAATTCTTTGTTGGAATCTGACATCCATACATATGATTGGCATTTTAAGTCTAAGCAGCGAGTGTCCTTGAAACCTAAGTACCCCTAGGTGCCTGCTAATTGTGTCTTAATGGATATTCGGTCTTGCTCAGGCAAAGACCACACTCTTTTTCATGTTGCTTCAACAATGATAATGATGGCTGTTTTCATTAGAGCTAAGTATAAAGAGAAACACAAGGCAAAGAAAAAGACAGATAGCTTCTACGTTTTTTAAAAGATGCTAGAGGACATCTTGTATTGTATCACATGCTCCTGGAACAGATAAAAATAATTTTGGTAAAAAAAAAAACGTTTAAAAAAATAAAACTGGTGAAAGAATCTTATTTGTTTATTTGTTATCTTCCAGTATGAGTAAGGGGAAACACTCAGGAAAGCTGGGACCTCTCTACATGATAAAACCAGCACATTTCTGACTATGAAAACCTCATTCAGTTGCAACTACATAACAAAACATGGATCAGCACTGAAAATTGTTAAATAGAAAAAAAAAGTAATTATTGTTTTGTTCACATTTCAGATGTTAAACACAGTAGATGTTAAATACAGTAGATTTGCATAATTAGCAAATGCATGATAATAAGACAATACAATAGCACTTAGGGGTAGATTTATTAATGTGCGAGCGGACATGATACAACGTAGCGTATCATGTCCGCCCCACATCGATAAATGCATACGCTATCGGCATTTATTATTGCCAATCTGCCGCTAGCAGGGGGTGTCAGAAATCAACCCGATCGTATTTGATAGGGTTGATTTCTGTCCGCGGCCTCAGAGCAGGCAGACACGTTATGGAGTAGGGGTCTTTAGACTGCTGCTTCATAACTTCTGTTTCCGGCAAGCCTGATAAATCAGCCCCTCTGTCTGAAGGCCCTATGCTACAGAAAAAAATAAAGGGTCAGGGAGGGATAGGGCAGCTACACTATGGAAAAAGGTGTGCGGGGTGTGGGGGGTCACTAATGGACTATTCCGGTAGGGGGGAGGTGGTGGGACCACTAGACTACAGGGAAAAAAATAATAATAATAATAAAATAAAAAAGGGGGTTTATAGGTACTAGTAGACAGCTGCCAGTACCTATGATGTTGATAATAGTTAGAGGGGAGAGGGTTAGAGATGTTCAGGGTGGTTGGAGGGTAAGGGGGGCTCCTACCCTGCAGAAAAAAAAATTAATTAAAAAAATAAAAAAGCCTTACATTTTTATATTGGCAGACTGTCTGCTAGTACTTAAAATGGTGGTGACCAGTGGGGGCGGGGGAGGGATGAGAGCTGTTTGGGAGGGATCAGGGGTAGAAAGTGTCAGGTGGGAGGGTAATCTCTACACTAAAGCTAAAATTTACATTCCAAGTTACCTAATTAACCACTACACTGCCAGAAATAATAGAAGTGGGGTGCACAGCTGCAATTAGCAGCCTTCTAATTACCAAAAAGCAATGGCAAAGCCATATATATCTACTATTTCTGAACAAAGGGGATCACAGAGAAGCTTTTACAACCATTAGTGCCATGATTGCACAAGCAGTGTGTAAATAATTTCAGTGAGAAACCACAACTTTGTGAAAAAATTAACCATTTTTTTTATTTGATCGCATTTGGCGGTTAAATGGTGGCATAAAATATACCAAACTGGGCCTAGATCAATACATTGGGTTGTCTACTTAAAATATATATATAGTTTTGACAGGTAAATAAAAAAAAAACAAGGCTCTATTTCTGTTTAAATGGAGTGATAGCAAAAATGCTAAAAATTCTCCGGTATTTTGGGCAATTTTTTCTCTGAACGTCCCATTAGTGGAGCGGTTAAGTGCATCTAGTGATGAGGCCCAATGAAGGCTGAAAGATTGTCTGGGGTTTTCATGTTCCTTGTTCAGGGGAGGATTGATAATATACATTTATAAGACTATTAACAATTTATTGAACATATATGCAACAAATCACACACATTTAAAATAAAACTAGAGACTTAGTTTACGGTAGGTAAATATCAACCACCATAATACATATTCAATATTAAGCCTCAAGTTCTGTAAATTAAAATAATTGGGCTAGTGGGGCTCCACGGGGAGCTGTAGTCAAAGCGATATAGAGAAATGCAATTAAATCCAAACTTTTTAGACTTGTACAGCATATGTATCATTTGTGTAGCTCCCTTGTGAAAACAACCCCTATCAGGGGTTCCACTGTTGCAGATATCACAGTATATAAAACAATTCTGCCAACATTAAAATCCAAGAGGCATATATATGTTAAGAGGCCAACCGCAATGGTGGCGTTCAAGAGTCATAAAACTCTACCTCTGGGTTGTATCTTCTGTGTTACCAAAGTAAGCGCTTACTTTGGTACACTGGTGTGTATCACCTAGTCCACTTGCAGCGTTAAGCCTCTCTTACACACCAGGTAAGTAACACTGGTGAGGGCTTCTTCGACACTGGAACAGTTAGGGCTCTCCTAAACCCACTTTTTCAAATATAAGCAAGCAAACAAATTTCATGGTCCCAGTGAAATAAAGGCAGGGAGAGATAGCTTGAGTTAAAAGTACTATTTATTCATAACTTGCATTAAAAGCATAACCGGTAGAGCACACAGACAGACTCCACAGCTGACGTATTTCCTGCCTCACGGGCAGTTCATCAGAGCTAAGGAACAGGCGTTTCTAGCAGCTGTTAAATCAGGAGTTAGCGGTCAAATTGCCCAATCACAATATAATATGACAGGTTCACATGCAACTTAACCTTTTCATAACCTTACTCCCAAAGAAATTTCTTTATATTAAATCATACACAACAATAATCATTTAGACTTAAGCAAAAAACAAGATAAGCACCTATTATAAAATAATTGTTAGTAATATATCTAAAAATGTCTCGGGACCCTCTTGTAGGTTACAACACTAAATATAATAGACATTAGAATGGCTAAATGCAAGAAGTAGCTGTGTTATAAAAGATAAATGCACTTAGTAAGCACTTGCAAAATATAAAATATCCGCAATCACATCCGATATATTAGTGTGCAACAAAAGATCTTAAACAAACATGTGAGAAACTTAAATGGCATAATGAGAGAGACTGGTAAGTTTATTACAATGAAACCATTTAGTCTATATAATCACAAGTCAAAATATATTTACTTGTATCTCATTGTCAAATACAGTTAACTGATACATAAAGACAACGTAAATACTGTTTTGCCTATTACTTATCTATATACAGTATGGAGAAATGGACTCAAATAGGAAAGACACTTATACAATCTTCAGGTGGGTAAAGCACTTATATAGTGTTCAAACAGACAATCCCTGTGCGCTCAAATGCGGCCTCCTGCCTGCGTACTGCTGTGATTTAACACAGTCAGCCGATTGCTATGTGGTGTCCCTATAAATCGCATTCACAACATTCCACAGTGTGTTCATTCATTTCTCTCAACCTTTCAAGTTAGAGTAAACTCTTGTAGCTACAAACAGCAGCACAATGCTTCAACGTCAATTTGTAATGTATCAAAATGTTTGCTATAAAGGCTATAAGGTATCAATAGGTATGGACAACGCTTGTGTGGTAGACAAACACCCCGTAGACCCCGCCCACCGACGCGTTTCGTCACCAGTACGTGACTTTGTCCGGGCATAGGGGCGGACAAGCCAGATCATCTCTTCATATAGCAATCCGTTGCTATGGTAATTTGTATTCTGTTTGGGCAGAAGTGTTTAACCGCCTGGCATATGTGTCAGTATTGTGTTCAATATCAGGCAGTGTATGTTCCTCAATTCGATGTAGACAAACAAGCTTGACACCATGCAATCCCTTAAATAAGTAGAGCTTAAGTTATGGTTTGCAATAATCCTGTAATGCGTATTTTATTGTCATATATCACCCTTACATGATATCTTATCTAAATAAAAATACATGATATCTTATTTATCACTTGAGCAAAGTGACTTGCAGTTTAGTGTAGGTATCATTCTCCACTTATATATTCAAAGGTCTTTAATTCTCCTCATCCTTCAAAATTGAAGTGAATTTATTGTGTATATGTCGTTCGGCAGTAAAGGTCCTGTAGTTATTTTAAGTAATTTTTCACACTTGCTAGTGATAGAGTTACCAGGGTGTCATTGTTTCAAGAACCATACTTATTTTGGAGGGTTGGTGTGATTATATACTTGAAGGTATATGTGTGATAGCTTAACTTCACACTTGTATATACATTCTCAGTGACCAGGTGTATAAAAAATATGTGTCATGGTTTGTTCTACATTTTATAGTACTCGTGTCATTATTTGAAGCACTTATGTGATCACATAATCTACACTCTAATTCTGGTTTCAATTAAGGGAAGCATATCTGCTATTAGTTTTAGAGGAAGCACTTATAAGAGATCGCTTCATTTAACCCTTTGGGCAAGGCTGATCGCAGTTCGTATATCCATCTACACTCCTTTTGGAGAAGGAGTTTATTAAGGTCACCCTTTCTAACTCTCAACTGTAGTTTTTCAATGCCGAAAAATTGTATATCGTATTTATTTTCTGCATGATGGGTATTCATATGTTGTGCAACAGGGACAGAGCGATTCCATTTAATGTCCCCTATATGTTCCAATACCCTCATTCTTAATTCTCTTAAGGTTTCCCCTTCATAGATCATCTGGCACTTACATAAATCACCATGTTAGACCTACAGTTTAGGAAGGTTTGAATTTCGTAACTCTTGTTCATTTTAGGGTGTACAAAGAAATTAGTTGGTATCATATTTTTGCAAGCTTTGCTACGGCACATTTAAAGAAACCTTTGGTTTCTTTAAGCCAGGTTCTGTTCTTTTGTGTACTGAAATGACTCCTGATTAGAATATCCTTTAGATTTTGTGATCTCCTGTTAGTAATCTGCGAGTTTTCGGTGATCACATCTATTAGGTCTGGGTCATCTTGTAGGACATGTCAATGTCTCTTAATAAATTGGTGAATTCGATTATGATTCTCATCGAAGGTCCCTATGATCCTTACAGTTTGTTTTTGTTCATCTTTTTTGATATTCCGAGTGTCATTCAGGAGGGATTTTCTTTCCAATTATTTTGCTCTTTGGTATGCCCTTTTAAAATTGATTTGGGTAACCCCTTTCTCTAAATCTTTTCCTCAGTACTTGGGCCTCCCTTTCAAAGTCTTCCTCTGTGCTGCAGTTTCTTTTTGCTCTTAGGTATTGCCCAGGTGGTATCCCTATTTTTTTATTTTTGGGATGGAAACTTTTCCATTGTAGCAAACTATTAGCGTTTTTTTTATATAGTTTTGTATTTAGGGAACCTTTTTTTTCTTTCAAGATCATCAGATCCAAGAAGGCAATGCTTACATTGTCTATTTTACATGTATATTTCATCCCATACATATTCTTGTTTAGCCATTCCATAAAGTTCACAAACTTATTCTTTGTTCCAGACCATAGAATAAACACATTGTCCATGTAGCGAATATAGAAATCAATGTATTGCATATAGGGATTCTCATCTTCATTTATTATGCTGGTTTGTTCTATCCAGCCTAGGAAACGATTAGCATAAGTTGGTGCACAGATTGTGCCCATTGCGGTACCTCTTTTCTGCAGGTACACTTTATTATTAAACAAGAGGTAATTGTGTGTTTGCACAAATTCTAACAGGTCAATAATGAAGTCATCGTGTGCACTCCCCCTAGGGTGTATTGTCTTTTGGAAGTGTTGGACTGCCTTTATTCCCAAATTGTGCGTGATGTTTGAATACAGACTCTCCACATCTATACTCACTAAAAATGTGTCCTGACTGACAATGAAATTCTCTAGCTGTGTAAAGACATCTTTCGTGCCTTGTACATATGAGCCTAATGTATACACCAAATCCCTTACACCTAGATTTAGAGTTCTGCGTTAGCCGTTAAAAGCAGCGTTAAGGGGTCCTAACGCTGATTTTGGCCGCCCGCTGGTATTTAGAGTCAGCCAGGAAAGGGTCTAATGCTCACTTCCTCACCGTGACTCCAGGCTACCGCAGATCCCCTTACGCCAATTGCTTATCCTATCTTTTCAATGGGATCTGCCTAACGCCGGTATTTGGAGTCTTGGAAGAAGTGAGCGGTACTCCCTCTACCGACAAGACTCCTACCGCCAAAAAAAGTCAGTAGTTAAGAGCTTTATGGGCTAACGCCGGAATATAAAGCTCTTAACTACTGTGCTACAAAGTACACTAACACTCATAAACTACCTATGTACCCCTAAACCGAGGCCCCCCACATCGCCGCCACTCTAATAAAATTTTTTAACCCCTAATCTGCCGACCGGACACCACCGCCACCTACATTATAGCTATGAACCCCTAATCTGCTGCCCCTAACATCGCCGCTACCTAACTACAATTATTAACCCCTAATCTGCCGACCGGATCTCGCCGCCACTATAAGAAATGTATTAACCCCTAAACCGCCGCACTCCCGCCTCGCAAACACTAGAATACCTAGTATTAACCCCTAATCTGCCCTCCCTAACATCACCGCCACCTACCTACAATTATTAACCACTAATCTCCCGCCCGCACCGTCGCCGCTACTATAATAAAATTATTAACCCCTAAATCTAACTCTAACCCTAACCCTAACACCCCCCTAACATAAATATAATTTAAATTAAACGAAATAATATTCCTAAAATTAAATAAAATAATCCTATTTAAAACTAAATACTTACCTAGAAAATAAACCCTAATATAGCTACAATATAATTAATAATTACATTGTAGCTATTTTAGGATTTATATTTATTTTACAGGCAACTTTGTATTTATTTTAACTAGGTACAATAGCTATTAAATAGTTAATAACTATTTAATAGCTACCTAGTTAAAATAAGTACAAAATTACCTGTAAAATAAATCCTAACCTAAGTTACAAATACACCTAACACTACACTATCATTAAATTAATTAAATAAATTACCTACAATTAGCTAACTTAAAATACTATAAAATAAACTATTCTATAATACAAAAAAACAAACACTAAATTACAAAAAATAAAAAAGAATTACAAGAAGTTTAAACTAATTACACCTAATCTAAGCCCCCTAATATAATAAAAAAGCCCCCCAAAATAAAAAAAATGCCCTACCCTATTCTAAACTACCAAAGTAATCAGCTCTTTTACCAGCCCTTTAAAGGGCTTTTTGCGGGGCATTGCCCCAAAGTAATCAGCTCTTTTACCTGAAAATAAAAATACAATACCCCCCCAACATTACAACCCACCACCCTCATACCCCTACTCTAATCCACCCAAACCCCCCTTAAAAAACCTATCGCTAACCCCCTGAAGATCATCCTACCTTGAGTCGTCTTCACCCAGCCGAGCTGAATTCTTCATCCAAGGTGTGCAGAGGAGGTCCTTCATCCGGTAGAAGTCTTCATCCAAGCGGGGCAAGAAGAGGTCCTCCATCAGGTAGAAGTGTTCATCCAGGCGGCGTCTTCAATCTTCATCCATCTGGAGCGGAGCCATCTTCAAAGGAGCCGACGCAGAGCCATCCTCTTCAACCGACGACTTCCCGACGAATGAAGGTTCCTTTAAGGGACGTCATCCAAGATGGCGTCCCTTCAATTCCGATTGGCTGATAGGATTCTATCAGCCAATCGGAATTAAGGTAGAAAAAATCTGATTGGCTGATGCAATCAGCCAATCAGATTGAAGTTCAATCCGATTGGCTGATCCAATCAGCCAATCGTATTGAGCTCGCATTCTATTGGCTGTTCAATAGAATGCGAGCTCAATACGATTGGCTGATTGGATCAGCCAATCGGATTGAACATCAATCTGATTGGCTGATTGCATCAGCCAATCAGATTTTTTTCTACCTTAATTCCGATTGGCTGATATAATCCTATCAGCCAATCGGAATTGAAGGGACGCCATCTTGGATGACGTCCCTTAAAGGAACCTTCATTCGTCGGGAAGTCGTCGGTTGAAGAGGATGGCTCCGCGTCGGCTCCTTTGAAGATGGCTCCGCTCCGGATGGATGAAGATTGAAGACGCCGCCTGGATGAACACTTCTACCGGAATTTTTCTGTCGGATTAGACGGGAATATCCTATAGTTTTTTTCATTGTCTAATATGTCTTTGCACATTCTTAAGTACTTTTCATTGGCCATAATTACCATATTTCCCCCTTATCAGCACTTTTTATTGTGATATCAGAGTTGCTTTTAAGTTAATTTAAGGCTATTCTTTCCATATAGGTGAGATTCTTTTTAGCTTTACTTTCCATGTTCAGAGATCCTAATTCAGTGATTACAAGTGAGACAAATTTCTCAATTATAGGATATTTGGAGATTACTGGCATAAATGTACTTTTGTTTTTAACTACACTTTGTGTTATATTACTTTGAGGACCTTCATTTTCATTAATCAGCTCAAGCAAGGTATTGATCACATTGTGATCTTTTTCCTCAATACCCAGCTCGTTCAACTGGTTTCTATTCATGGTCTTATGAAATTTGTGTAAAGCCAGTTTTCTGGCAAAAAGGTGTATATCTTTCACCCAGTTGAACGTATCGTATTTAGCTGTCGGTATGAAAGATAGGCCTTTAGCCAATAATGTGTAGTGTTCCTTTCTTAATTCAATACCTGCCAGATTTATTATTTGTAAGTTATTCTTACTCATTTCGGCTTGTGTGGTTTGTTTTTGTTTTGTTGCCTTGTTTTTATTGTTCTCTTTGGGGGGGAATAGGTCTTTCTCTATAAAAATCCTGGTGATTGCTGGTTCATTTAAAGGAATTTGGGTACCTACTGGTGTTACTTGTGTATGCTCCTCGTCTGATGTGTCAGAGTTCGAGCTATCTGATTTTTTTGATGCTCTATCTGTGTTTTCAGTAACATATCTTGGATTCCTTCTCTTTTAATTGGACTTGTAAATATTGCCTTTTTGGTGGTCTGACCAGTCCCTTTGTAATTTCCTATTTTTAATCTCACTCAGCTCTTCCTTTAGTTTGTCAATGTGAAACTTCAGTTTCTGATCAAGTGCATTGAAGTCTTTATCTGTTTTAAATTTGTTAGTCTGGAGTTTAGCTTCCTCCAGGGGAGGATTGCCTGGTATTTCGGCACTTGACTGACCTTACTAGGCAGGAATCAGACTAATATACTTCAGGAATATTCTCCTCTGTGAAAAGCACAATAGGGCTAAAAGAGGCTGCTACTGAGCTGTTGTTCGTTCCTGGTAGAGCGCTTCTCTTTCGGTTTGCATATGTACTGCTCCATGCCTGTTTATACTTTTCTTAACAAGCATTGAATAAAACATTCTTTTTCTTTAATCTGACCACTGATGTGCAGCTGTTTTTTCTACGTTTTGCCTATGTGAAGCAGTATGGTTCTCTGCCTAATTCGGCTAGCACCTTGCCTGTGAGAACGGACTGTCAGCGGGTGACGTCATCAACAGGTGCCCCTAATGCCAGGATCGTTGCCGGAGGGCTTGTATTGGCTACACTTTGCCTTCACAATTTACCACCTCAATGGAAACTAGGTCTTATTGCCATATGTAGTTTTCCTATCTATTTCCTATACTGGCTGAAAAGTTGTTATTCTATATCTGTAAATAGGTGGTATATAGTTTTGGTTATGTCACACATTACAGCTGCTTGGCTTGTGTTCAGTGTGTCAGTGCTGGAGATGTGCGTGTTCTTATGTTAATCTTTTATAGTGGACAGAACGACGTTGAATTTGATAAGTGAACTGATGATTAATCCCAGATGATATCAGAAAAAACATTCTGCCAACAAGCGCATTATACTAAAATTTGGGTGGGACACATCATTTAATAATGTTGGATCTGAAATGGAGAAGGATTAGGAGAGAGAGAGAGAGAGCGAGAGAGAGAGAGAGAGCAACAAAGTCACCTTCCATTCTCTTTATAGCACGAAATGTAATTAAAAGTACACAGAAGTCAAAATTTAAATTGATGATTTATATAGAGCCTTCAATTTGGGAAAAAAAATAAGTTTACTTCTCTTAAAGGAATATAAGTGTCAGCCAATTTTCATGATCCAAATAGAGCATGTAATTTTAAAAACTTTATTTTTTTTCTATTATAAAATGTTTTTTGTTTACTTAGTATCCTTGGTTCAAAAGCAGCAATGCACTACTGGGGGCTAGCGGCTAATTGGTGCATACACACATATGGCTCTTATCATTAGCTCACAGATGTGTTCAGCTAGCTCCCATTAAAGGGTCAGTGCACTGTGAAATTATTTCCCCCTTAGTATGTTTCCAATGACTTTTTATACCAGCTGCAGAGAATAAAATGTATGAGAAATTGCTTCTTTAGATTTATTTTAGTATATTAAATAGCCAGCTTTGTTCTTTGAAACCACAATCCATTAAAATTGGTTGAACTTACAAGGAAATAAGAGCTCCTTATTTTACACTTTCTTTATACACAAATGTTCCCTTATATTATATCAGTCTGTATACCAAAAAACAATACTAAAAGGAAACAATTGAAAAATAACATTTTATTACTTATCTCTCCTAACCCCTCTGAGAGTGTAATTTTTTCTGCTGACTATGCTTACACAGTTTTTCCAATACTTCAGTATAGAAACATTCGGTATCAGTAGGGATACCACAGTCAAAGTCAGCTATTTCAAATTGTCAAATAAACGTAAATGAGCTAAATGGGAAACAGTTTAAGCTACACTGTCCCTTTAATAGTACACTTATAGGAATGATAACATTTAATTTTTATTTCCATTTAAATAAGGAAGCTTTGTAGGAATGTTTTCCAAAAACAAAATTTTCTTAAAACATGTATTGTCTAGACATATTTATCAAGCTTTTTCTGCAGCTCTGGGGGCTAATCGCTGCAGGCTTGTATGAGCGATCTTACAGCCGGAAGCCATCAGACCGCAACTTTATAACCAGTACGCCAGCTATTAGCTGGCCGATTAAATCACCCCGGGTATGTGCGCCCTGGGGTGATTGACATCCCCTACCCACGTGCCGTTGGGCTAGCGCGAGCAGGGGGCGGAATTGCACAGGCAATCGATTCTGTAATCCCGAGTGGACAGGTTCACATGAGCAAACACTGTCCATCCATGATAAATGCCAGCCAATGTATTTTTTGCAGACAGCACAAACACAATACAATGCTATAAGTCCTTATTTTGGTAGTTTTAATGACTGTGTTCTATGTGGAACTTCATGTTGTTATTGGAGTTTAGCAAATCTCTGGATGAAAATGGTGATATATATTTACAATACCGTTTTACATTTAAATATTCAAAATCAGGTGTCTATTACTAGCAAGTTAGGAGAATAAACTTAAAGAGACACTCGTCAAAATTAAACTTTCATGAGTCAGATAAAGCAGCAATTTTAAACAACTTTCCAATTTACTTCCATTAAAAAAATGTGCACAGTCTTTTTATATTTACACTTTTTGATTCACCAGCTCCTACTGAGCATGTGCAAGAATACACAGAATATACGTATAAGCATTTGTGATTGGCTGATGGCTGTCACATGATACAGGAGGAATGGATATAGACATAAAAATAAACTTTGACATTTGTCAGAAAAAAATCTACTACTCACTTGAAGTTAAGACTAAGTGCTTTTGCATTGTCTTCTGTAATTACTGGTCCTTTACATATTATTATATGTAAATGTTTAATTAAAAATAACTTTGTACTTTCACTTTTTATATTTCTCACTTTTCATAAACTTTAACTCTACAAATTTTTTTTTTTTACTAAAATTAGAAAATAGGTTAAACCCAAATCATGGGGGAAAGCTCTTGTCCAAAATGACAGAGACCAGATAGACCCAAATAATGTCAGAAAATAAATGGTACATTCCTTTGTAGATTCCTTGTATCAAACGTATATAGCAGCTATTCCCGAAGACTGCTCCTCACCAAAACAGCATGGTAGTCATCTGTGTAAGAAAAATGATAGAAAAGGAATATGGAGCTAATTGCATAAATATGGCAAACACAATGGAAACCAGAAGTAGAAGCCAAATTGTTACTCACACTTTTTATACAATGATGAAGCAGCCATACAGAAGCTGTGAAACGCGTTTCGTTTTTAATCTCTGAATGTTATTTTAAATAAAACACTTTAACATTACACTATCCTGCTTGATGGCGCTGCAGCACATAACTATAGAGGTTTGTGGAGTCAGGATACGTCTGCCGGTTGTAAGCTGAAAGGTTTTGATATCTCCGTGTGTGATATCTGGCACCTTGAAATCAGGTGCATAAAAAAGTGTGAGTAACAATTTGATGTATATTTCTGGTTTCCATATTATTTGCCACATTTAAGTGCTATGGTGGCGTCCTTTTCATTTTCTATTTTATTTTTTACTAACTCAGAGAAGCTGCAGTGTATTGTGCAGAGTTCCATACGTTGACCATGCAACATCATGCATAGTGATTGCTTGATCAATACAGAACCTCATTTATATCTGTTACTAATTGATCACAACAACTAAACCCTAATTATTACCATTAAATAAACATAAAAGTGCCAAAAAATTAATAAAAGGAGTAAAATTCAGCTCTAGAATAGCAATGGGCTACTGAGCCTTCCTAGGTATGCTTTTCAATAAAGGATACCAAGTAAATTTTAATAATGGAAATTATTTAAAAAGTATCTTAAAATCGCATGTTCTATCTGAACCATAAAAGTTTAATTACTTTCATGCCCGGTTAACCATTAATAGAAGAGACCATCGCCTAGATTACGTGTTTTGCGCTAAACAGGGTGCAAAATGAATGCAACAAAAGTTGCGTTATTTCGCCCCCCCATAGCGCTGCCATTACGAGTTACTGAAAAGCCTCCTCGTGCGTGCGATATGGTGCCGATAAGCTCCATACCCCACAAAAGCCAAGGGCTGATATGACGTGCTCGTACACGCTTTCCCCATAGATATCAATGGGGAGAGAGCGCTAGAAAAAAAAATTACACCTAAAGCGTGGAATGAAAAGCTCCGTAACTCAACCCCATTGATGTCTATGGGGAAAAAAAAGTTACGTTTAAACCTAACACCCTAACATACACCCCACGTCTAAACACCCCTAATTTGCCGCCCCCAACATCGCCGACACCAAAATAAAGTTATTAACCCCTAATCTGCTGCCCCGACATCGCCACCACTAATAAAAGTTATTAACCCCTAAAATTACAAAAATAAAAAATACGAAAATACGAAAAATAGCAAACAAAATTATCAAAAATAAAAGCAATTACACCTAATCTAATAGCCCTATAAAAATTAAAAAGCCTTAGGAGTTAGGAGTTAATAAGTTTTAAATAGTGTTTGTGATGTGGGAGGGTGGCGGTTTAGGGGTTAATAGGTAGTTTATGGGTGTTAGTGTACTTTGTAACACTTTAGTTATGAGTTTTGTGAAAACATTTTTATAATACCGGCGCTATGGAAATCTCACGCAAAAAACGTCATTTTTTTAGTACTGGATTTGAGTTGCGTTACAGGCTAAAATGCTTGCGGTATAGCTATACCGGCATGACTCGTAATGGCTGTTTTACTGTTTTTACGCTGAAATTGCTACTTTTTCAGCGTTAAAACCGTAACGCACAACTCGTAATCTAGGTGCATGTTTCTTATAATTAAGAGGTCTCAAGTACTTTTTAGTAATTCTATGGAGGGACGTTAGTGCAATTTACTTCTTCACTCGTTTTTATTATGACAAACTTGATTTTAAGAAGACTCAGGGGTAAATGTAGCAAGCAGCCACAAATTTAAGAAGCAGAAACTGCTTCTTTTGTCAGAAGTGGTGAGACCAGTCACCATGATTGACATGCCCTGCTCTAGTGCATTTGGTTACCTGAGAGCAGGGAGCAGCATTGCACAAGAAAGCTCTTGTGCTATGTTAAATTGTACCACGCGATGCAGCATCACAAGTGTTAAATGCAGACAGACAGGTTCATTACTTGCAAACCTGTCCACCTGCATTAATGATAAATGTTACCCTAAGAATTTTGACCATTAATTCATGCACCATGTGAAATGGGGGGTCTTGTGTAACTTAATATAAATGAAGTCCTATGAACATAGATTTTTAACCTTGCAGACAAAAAAAAATTAAATAATGCACTCAAATTTTTTTCTAAAAAATTGTTAACAAAACACTAAGATCAATATGTAATTCTCTAGAAATTACTTAATAATGCATAATGAAAAACTTTTCAATTAACTTAATTAAACTGTGCTTGATTTCCTTGTAATTTAAATGTAAAGATTTGTCACTGACCCAATTAAATCTTTTCCAGAAGTGTGTACCTGGAGTGCAAAATAGAACACGTTTTCAAGACAAAATGACGGTTTAAATGCGTTTAAAACATTAACTTTGCAAGCTGATCTTTTGCAGTGAAAATTATTTATTTCTGAATACAAAATTCATATTTCCTTTTACCTTTATCTTTGCAATATAACATTTACAATACATAATAATATTCCTTTAAATAATGTCAAGCCTAATGAAGCACCGTGAGTCAAATTAATTTCACACTGTTCATGCACTCATTTGAACTCAGTTGTGCGATGTACAAACCATTAAAACTGGCACTATTGTATATATCTTCTTTACTGTATAAACAAGTGTGTCTATTCTCAACAATAACTTTCTCACAATTACTTGTTGTCCATTTTCCTCTGTTCTATTTTTGGCATTAACAAGAAGGTTCCTATAAAATAAAAAATCTATAAACGTGAATTTCAGGTAAACCTTTCAACTATAAAAACTTTGCTGGACTTATAGCAAACAATAGCCCCACCTGCTGGTAAAAACATTTACTACCATTTACCTTGTTATCCGATTGTTGCTGCTAACATATTAGATCTGAAAACATTAAATGCATATATTCTGAAAGCAAAAATATACATATATATATATATTATAGCAAAATAGAAAGGTCAAATGTGTTTGATACTTTAAGATGCAAAATAATATTAATTGTGACAAACCTTTAAAATAATCACTTATATTAAATGTGAGGATAATTCTAGACTAAAAAAATCCACAGGTGTAAAAAGTCAGCCACTCAATGCTAAGATACTCTTTAGGCTGTCTGAGCATCGTGGGAAATGTAGTTCCAAAACATCTGGGAGCCCAATGTTTCTGACCCCTGCTTTAAAACACTACAGGCTGAATTAAACCTGGAACACAAACATATTAGGAATATACAGCCAGAGTTTTGAGCGCTATAGGGAAATTAACGACCGCAACATTTTAGGCGTTATTTCACCTCCCTATAGCGCTGCTATTACAAGTTTTAAAAAAGCAGGCTTGTCCGGGCGATATGGTGGCGTTGAGCTCCATACCGCATCAAAATCAAGCGCTGCTTTGACGTGCTCATGCATGATTTCCCCATAGACATCAATGGAGAAAGCCGGCAAAAAAAAGCCTAACACCTGCGATCGTGGAAACAAAAGCTCTGTAACGCAGCCCCATTGATGTTTATGGGGAAAGAAAAAGTTACGTTTAAACCTAACACCCTAACATAAACCCCACGTCTAAACACCCCTAATCTGCTTCTCCTAACATCGCCGACACCTACATACAGTTATTAAACCCTAATCTGCCCCCCCAACATCGCCACCACCTACCTACAGTTATTAACCCCTAATCTGCTGCCCCTAACATCGCTGCCACCTACATACAGTTATTAACCCCTAATCTGCTGCCCCTAACATCACCGCCACTTATATTACACTTATTAACTCCTAAACTGCTGCCCCTAACATCGCCGCCACCTACATTACAGTTATTAACCCCTAATCTGCTGCCCCTAACATCGCCGCCACTTACATTACACTTATTAACCCCTAATCTGCTACCCCTAACATCGCCACCACCTACATAAGTTATTAACCCCTAATCTGCTGCCCCTAACATCGCTGCCACCTACATACAGTTATTAACCCCTAATCTGCTGCCCCTAACATCACCGCCACTTATATTACACTTATTAACCCCTAAACTGCTGCCCCTAACATCGCCGCCACCTACATTACAGTTATTAACCCCTAATCTGCTGCCTCTAACATCGCTGCCACTTACATTACACGTATTAACCCCTAATCTGCCACCCCGTGTCGCCACCACTATACTAAAGTTATGAACCCCTAAACCTAACCTTAACGTAACCCTAAGCCTAAATCTAACCCTAACACCCCCTAATTTAAATATAATTAAAATAAATCTAAATATACCTTACAATTATTAACTAAATAATTCCTATTTCAAACTAAATACATACTTACCTGTAAAAAAAAAAACTAAGCTAGCTACAAAATACCTAATAGTTATATTGTAGCTATCTTAAGTTTTACTTTATTTTTTTCACAGGTAAGTTTGTATTTTTTTTAACTAGGTAGACTAGTTAGTAAAGTTACCTGTAAAATAAAACCTAACACTAAAACCTAAAATTACAATAAAATGAAATAAATAAAATTTATAAAATACAATTTACTAATTTACAAAAAAAATAAACACTAAATTACAGAAAATAAAAAACGAAATTATCAAAAATAAAAATGAGTTACTCCTAATCTAATAGCCCTATTAAAATAAAAAAGCCCCCCCAAAATAAAAAAAAACCTAGCCTACACTAAGCTTCCAATGGCCCTTTAAAGGGCCTTTTGCGGGGCATTGCCCCAAAGAAATCAGCTCTTTTACACTGCAATAAAATTACAAACAACCCCCCAACAGTAAAACCCACCACCCACCCAACCAAACCCCCCAATAAAAACCTATCTAAATAAACCTAAACTAAATATTGCCCTGAAAAGGGCATTTGGATGGGCATTGCCCTTAAAAGGGCATTTAGCTCTTTTACAAATTGCCCAAAACCCTAACCTAAAAAAAAAAAACACCCAAAAAACCCTTAAACAAACCTAACACTAACCCAGACGATCCACTTACAGTTATCGAAGTCCGGACATCCATCCTCATACAGCCGGCAAAGTCCTCATCCAAGCGGCAAGAAGTCTTCATCCAGATGGCATCTTCGATCTTCATCCAGCCGGCAAAGTCCTCATCCAAGCGAAAGAAGTCTTTATCCAGACGGCATCTTCTATCTTTCTCCATCCTGCACGGGGTGGGTCCATCTTCAAGACATCCGGAGCGGAGCATCCTCTTTTTAAGGTCGTCAGTGTAAACTAAAGGTTCCCTTTAAGTGATGTCCTCCAAGATGGCGTCCCTTACATTCCTATTGGCTGAAAGATTTCTATCAGCCAATAGGAATTAAAGGAGAAAAAATCCTATTGGCTGATGCAATCAGCCAATAGGATTTAGCTTTCATCCTATTGGCTGAACCAATCAGCCAATAGGATTGAGCTCTCATTCTATTGGCTGTTCCAAACAGTCAATAGAATGAGAGCTCAAATATGTATACACACACACTTACATATATACATACACATACGCACATACATACATACATACAAACACACACACATACATACACATACTGTACATAAATATATATATATATATATATACACACACACACACATACATATATACATACACATACGCACATACATACATACAAATACACACACACACATACTGTATACACATAAATATATATACACACACACATACATATACATACACGTACGCACATTCATTCATAAATATATATACACACATACATGTATACATACACATACGCACATACATACAAATACATACACACATACATACATAAATATGAATTCACACACATAAATGCACACATACATAAATACATACATACACATACATATATACATACACATATGCACATACTTACATACATACAAATACATACACACATACATACACGTGCACACATAAATATGTATACACACACATACATACATATATACATACACATACGCAGATACATATAAATACAATAGGCTAATAAGTTATTGAGCAGGCTGTTCGTTCCTGTGAGTGTGCTTCTCTCTGTGTGTATTACGTCTCCCTAAGGTAAAAGGGGCAACAAGACATGGACTCCTTGCTCAGTGTGCTTAGAGGCATATGCCTACACCTCCCTGATGAGGCCCAATGAAGGCCGAAACAATCGTCTGGGTTGCTGTTTTCCTTGTTCAGAAAGGAATTTCCTGGTATTTCGACGCTGGACTGACAGTAATAGGCGGGATCAGACTGATATACTACAGGAAAGTTCTACTCTGTGAAATGCATTACTGGGCTAAAAAGAAGCTGCACCCAGGTGGTAAAACGCCATAGAACAGGCTAACAATAGTATTGAGCCAGTTGTTCGTTCCTGTGAGTGCACTTCTCTCTGTGTGTATTTAATGTCCCTAAGGGGAAAAAGGGGCAACCAGATATGGACTTCTTGCTCAGTGTGCATAGAGGAATAAAGCTACACCTCACTGACGAGGCCCAATGAAGGCCGAAACGATCGTCTGGGGATGTTGTGTTCCTTGTTCAGAGAGGAATTGCCTGGTATTTCAGTGCTGAACTGACAACCTGGGAATATAATTTATTTTCAGTGCGACTAGAGTAGCTCTGGATAAGAGAAACTCAGTCTAAATTTTGCCTAGTACAACAATATTTACATGAAACTATGTTATGACTGTTAGTTTTAGCGTTAACTATATTGTTAGAAGTGTAATAATTATTTTGTTTGTTTAATTGTATAAAAGACAAATATCGGATTGAATAAATAATAGAAAGAATTTTAAATTTTCAATAAAATTAGAATAACTCTTTATATAAATAAGTATACATTCAATATGACAATTAAAAAGATGAGCGGATATTTAAAAAATATTAATATCCTTTTTGAACCGGATCCGGTGTTAAAAAATGAATTAAAAAACTGTATATAATATAATTAATTGTTCTAAAATAATTGGTTTGGAATATTGCTACGTTTCTAGAAATATGTATGTTGTAAATTTTAATTCAATGTATTTTACATATAGATCGTGGAGACTAGAGAGCATAGAGACTGTTATTTGATACAAGAACTCAATTCATTCATTTACATATACCTTGTCTATTGGTTTTAACAACTTAGAAATAGAAAAGATTGCAAAAGCACATTTGCCCGGGGCTTTGTTTAAATTTAAAAGGTACCTTTAAAATTGGAGAATAGCGCAAGTCTGTGTACTATACCGGTATAGTTATTCTGTAAGCCGTATCTGTTGAGGCAAACTTGTTGATCTTGGGAACCCACCAGGGGGTCTCTTGAAATAGTTTCCAATGTGAAGCAACAATTTGTTATTTTAATTGTAATCCTTTGTGTTGGAGTGTGAAGGTTACGATGTTGTATATCCTTTGTTGGAGGTCCCACCGGGGGGTCTCAAAAGGTCTTTCAGATGTATTTTATTGTTCAAAATACAATTTGGTCCTTTTTCTCGCTAATTTTCTAGCTCGATATTATCCGACTTTGTTCTCTTCTCACCTTTGTTGAGCGGTCCGTCAGAAAGTTGTAGCAGGTGTCAGAAGGTGGAGTATCATAAACATATAGTTTTTTGGAACCCTTTTTTGTATATGACAATTAGAGGAAAAAGGGGTTATCGGAGGATTCACGCTCTAACAGAGTTCTGACTTGTTTTCAGCTTTCTCCTTGTTAGCGGTCCTCTTTTGTTGTTTTACCTTTGGTGTTATTCTGGGTATAATTATTTGATCATATCCTTAGTGCAGGGCTGCTGGATGTATTCCTGTTCAGAAAAAAGCAGCTGTAAATAGGATCCTGAGTCTCTGGAGCAATACGTTTGGACGCGTTTCGGCTGTCACCTGCAGCCTTTTTCATACATAATGCTCCATTGCGGTTTGGCGGTCTTATTTGAACCTCCAACTTATTGTCCCATTGGTTGATATGTTCTTTGTCATTGTATCCGTTCAGATGTATTTAAATCATTATAGGAACAATATTTGATACATTGTAGCCTTGTTTTTATCTAATAAATTTGCCTTTGATACATTAAAGTTGATAAGTAGCTGTTAGCTAATATGAGAAAAAACAACAATGTCTATATCTGGGACTGTGTATAACCGTTATTACCAGATAAATAGATATTTGTCAATCATATGTATATAGTAAAATAGTGGGTTTTAATTCATATATTATGAATTAAACAAATTAAGTATAAATTTAGTTTGAAATCAAATTTGTTAAATGAATTTAGTTAAATTTGTTTTATTACACTTCTAGCTAATGAATAATTAATTGGCTTGATTACTTTTGGTTGTCTTATGTCTAAAATTGATAAGTGGATATTTTGCTAATATGAAAGTAAAAACAATGTCTATATCTGGGACTATGTATACCTGTAATCAGCCGATAAACAGATATTAGTCAATGGTGGGTTTAAATTCATATATTATGAATGAAATAAATTAAGTATAAATTTAGTTTGAAATCAAATTGGTTAAATGGATTTATTTAATTAATTAATTAAATTCGTTTTCTTACACTTCTTGCTAATAAATTATTAATTGACTTGATTGTTTTTGGTTGTCTTATGTCTAAAATAGATAAGTGGATATTATAATTGAGGATTTTAGTTTCAACTTATATTGTAGAAATTCAACTTAATATTTTAGGAAAGGTGTAATGCTAAAATCAATATTTAATCCTTTAGGTGCCCTTGTCTCTAGTTCATAGATCCACTTATATTCTAATTTTAATAATTTGTTCTCTATATCACCTCCTCTCCAGTCTTGATTTATTTTATCTATTGCAACATATTTAAATTTCTTTAAGTTGCAATTATTGCATTTTAAAAAATGTTGTGGTACAGGGAGATCCTTATTTCTATCCTCTTCTGCCTTTTCTATAGACAGTATATGTTCCCTCACTCGCTCCCTAACAGGTCTGGTAGATTCTCCTATGTACTGTTTTCCACAAAAACATTCCAGCAAGTAGATTATATTTTTGTCTGTACACCGGATTTGGTGTTTTATGTCATATTCTTTTCCGGTGACATTGGATTTAAATTTCTTTCTCTTTTCTGAATGTCTGCAAGACTTGCAGGCAAAACATGGAAAAAAACCTTTTATTTCGTTACCTTTAAGGTCTCTATCTGGTTTCTTTTTCTTTTTTAGGTCAGTGGGTGCTAGTTTGGTTTTTAAATTATTGGCCCTTCTGTAGATAATTTCTGGTTTTTCACCTATTTGGTCTTTCAATTTTTCATCTAGTTTAAGTATACTCCAATGTTTTTTTATAATTTTTTCTACTTTCTTGTGATCTTGATTATATTGGGTTATAAATGGCAATTTTGGTTTTTCTTTCTCTGTGGCAATATTTTGTTTGTAAATTATTTCGTTTCTATCTCTATTTTTTATTACTTCTATTTGTTTATCTATTGTTTCACTTTTATAGCCTCTTTCTATAAATTTCTTTTTCAATAGTTTTGATTGTTCTATTTAGTCTTCTTCCTTTGTACAATTCTTTCTAATTCTTAATAATTGTCCTTTAGGGATATTATTTTTCCATTTACTATGGTGGCAGCTTTCTGCATGGATATAGTTGTTACTATCTACTGTTTTGAAGTGTGTTTTACTCTTGATTTGGTTTTTGTCAATATAAATTTCTAAATCGAGGAAGATGATTTTTTCATTACTGATTTTGTACGTGAATTTTAAATTTCTTTCATTATTATTCATTTTATTATAGAATTCCTCAAAACTAGACTTATCCCCCTTCTAAATCATTAAGATATCATCTATATATCTTTTGAAACACACCAGGTTCGCTCCCAAAGGTGTATTGGTTAGAAATTCTGTTTCCCACAACCCCATAAATAGGTTAGCGTAACTGGGAGCGAACCTGGTGCCCATTGAACTGACAACCTACCAAACCAAGAAAAGAGATTGGAGCGCTAGTAATTATATATAAAACATAACCTTTATTGGTTATTTAAAAAGTAGAACAGACAGTCATATTAGAACGAATAGAGGGGGTACCTCTGGCTGGCAGGCTTATGCGTTTCGGCTAGGCTGTAATCATAGCATATTGATGCCAGCCACAGGTGTGCTTTTTATACATAATTGCAACATCATCATTGGATAAAACAAACATGTCATTAAAAACAATAACACGCCCAGAATCTGTTTAACCCCTTACATTTGGAAGGTAAAGTGGACTCTTTTGAACAATTCAGAGGACATAGATTAGTAGACAAACAGTGTCATATGTTGTTATACAAAATGTTATATAGTTACTTGCATATATACAGATTTATTGGTTGAACAATGCAAACTGTAATTAATACGTATTTGCACAAACAACTAACTGCCGATCTTGATATAAATGAAAACAGACATATGGTATACATGACAACCTACTCTGTGAAAATCATTACTCGGCTAAAAAGCATGGCACCCAGGTGGTAAATCGCCATAGAACAGGCTAACAAGTTATTGAGCTGGTTGTTCATTCCTGAGAGTGTGCTTCTCTCTAAAAGTACAGTTACTCTCATAATAACATCATCTAATAAAAATATATTTTAGAAAAATATTGCACAAAAAACTTATAAGGACTCAAAGATATCAGGTCTCACGTGTTATAGAAAAAAGGAAGGCAAAGGACTTTAACATAGAGATACATACATATATGTCTAAATATGTATGTGTATATATACATATATATATATGAGTACATATATATTTATGTATTTATATGTGTATATATGTATTTACAGACATATATACACATATAAACACATAAACAAATATGTACGCATATATAGTCATATATATAAGTGCGCTGGAGCCCTTTACAGTCAAGTAGATGAAAACATGTAACAGCATATTTATGCTATTTTCATATTTAATAAAGTGTTATACTGTGTATTTACTGTAAATATTTCACATTCCAATGTTCTTCACATAGGGGAGTATGTTATAAGTATTTTTAAATAGATATTCCTATATATATATATATATATATATATATATACTGTATACAGCTATAAATATAAGCTCGCAAGCGATAACTTTTTACTTTCAAGTTCTAAAATGAGCACAACTCGACATGCCCAAAAAGCTATCCTAGCG
Source organism: Bombina bombina (assembly GCF_027579735.1). Taxonomy (NCBI): domain Eukaryota; kingdom Metazoa; phylum Chordata; class Amphibia; order Anura; family Bombinatoridae; genus Bombina; species Bombina bombina. The sequence goes on from NC_069508.1 coordinate 31,292,827, forward strand.
TAGTTAATACACTGGAGCGGGAGCGTTAAATAAGGCTCCACTTGTATTCTGGCCCTAAATAGGGTATAGTTCATTTAATTTTTAGTCAGTCAATTCTTGGAGAAATGGCATGTGGGGCAGGTACTAAAAAATCTATGGAGAAAATAGCACAATCTGTAAAAAAAACTGTGATAAAACCTTCTTTATATATATCAGTGAAAAGAAAAAAAACTAACGTAGGGATAGTAAGACACAAGACTGATAATAGAGTAGTGGAAGGAGATAAACAAATAGCAAATTGTTTAAATGATTACTTGTGTTCAGTCTTTTTAACATATTGGAAAGATAATGAGATTCTATTAAGGGATGTTACTTTAAATGATAATGTGAGTAGTACTTTCCTTTTTACAGAGGAAGATGTTTCAAGGGCTTCATCAAAAATAAAAGTAAATAAGTCTGTGGGTCCAGATGATATTCATCCGTGATAGCTACTCTATTAGCTGATTTATTTAATCAGTCACTGTTAACAGGAGTTGTTCCAAAAGACTGGAAAATTGCCAATGTAGTCCCTCTTCATAAAAAGGGTAGTAGGGAAGACTCTGCTAACTATAGGCCAGTCAGTTTGACCTCAATTGCAGGGAAATTAATGGAAACTCTTTTAAAGGAAAGACTTGTGTCTTACCTTCAGACAAACAACTTAGAAGACAAAGGACAGCATGGTTTCATTGCTGGAAGATTATGTCAGACTAATCTAATTGATTAATTTGACCCTGTAACTAAAATAATAGACCAGGGAGGAGCCATAGATGTTGCATATCTAGACTTTAGCAAAGCATTTGAGACTGTCCCACACAACAAACTTATTCACAAAATGTACTGCCTTGGAGTAGATGCTAATTTTGTTAAGTGGGTAGAATGCTTTCTTAAGGATAAAAAGCAGAGGGTTTCAATTAACGGAATACATTTAAATGAGGGGTCAGCTACAAGTGGTGTTTATAAAGAGTCAGTTCACATTCCTGTCTTTTGTAACATGATCATAAGTGATATTAGAAGTGGGTTTCAGGGGAAGGTTTGCTTGTTTGCTGATGATACAAAAATTTGTAACAGAGTTGATGTTTCAAGAGGGGTTGATCAAATGAACAGTGATATTAAAAAACTGGAGGACTGGGCAAACAAATGGGTCCTGAAATGTAATATTCCAAAGAGTCTCAATGGTACATTAATGACTGTAACTAAAGAGGAACGGGACTTCGGAATGATTATTTCAGACAATTTAAAATTTGGTACACAATGCAGCAGTGCAGCCAGTAAGGTCAGTTGAATACTGTGTTGCATTGGGAAAAGTATTAATAGCAGAAATAGTAAGGTTCTTCTGCCACTTTACAGATCATTAGTTAGGCCTCATCTGGAATACTGTGTACAGTTCTGGAGATCATATCTTCAGAAAGATAAAAATAAACTAGAAACTGTCCAAAGGAGGAGATTCATGAGAAATGTGAGTTAGTAATATTTTTTACAGAAAGGGTGGTGGATTCATGAAATAAACTACCAATTGAGGAGGTAAACACAGGGACTGTAAAGGAATTCAAAAATGCCCAGGACATGCATAAGGCTATCCTAAAAAAAGCAATATACAATATGGGTAGACATGATAGGCATTTTTGGTTTTTATCTACCCTCAAATTCTATCTTTCTATTTTTTTACTTTTTGGGGTTTATTTTTTAAACTAAACTCAGCTCATTTACCATACAAAGCCAGTTACCATACAGTAACAGATCATCTTCCTTATATCATCTGCAGGTTAAAAGAATGAACTGCCAATCAGCATTATCAGTGCTCATACTTTGTTCATACTTTGCTTTACTGTGAGCTTGTTAGATTTTTAATAATGCTATGAACTATAGGAGTAAACTTCTTTCTTGAACTGATGAGAACAAGAAAGTGACTGTGCATGTATATGTCAGAAGCTTGCTTGCATTCTGATTGGGTGCATAAAATCCCACTTCAATGGGATGTGGTTACTAAGGAAATTTTAAATTAAGATATCTCCCTTTTTATACAAAGATGCTCATGTGATATTTCCTAGCTGTTGTTTTTTTTTGTTGTTTTTTTTAACAGATATACTGCATCACTCTCAAATCATGCAGCATACGGGTAGATATCCCCTTAATTTCCCTTTAAAGGGACAATAAAGTAAAAACTAAACTGGCATGGTTCAGATAGAGCATGCAATTTTAAAAATCTTTCCAATTTACTAAATTATCAAATCACGCAAACTTTCTGAGGAACCAGCAAGTAAGAATGTACAAGAGTTCACAGTATACAGGTATATGAGTCTGTGATTGGCTGATGGCTATCACGTGATGTAGTGGTACTTTTCTATCAATAGGCTAAATTCTAAGCCACGTCATGGAGGGGCATTTTATTCCATGCCCGTCCTGATTGGTCCTGACGTCATGAAGGGGAAGTATGCTAACTCTGGTATGGTGTGAGGGTGTGCTATTGTGTATTCCTGCCTGATTGGTTGTTATACATCACGAAGGGCGATTAACCTTACTTTATTATGCTGAATGAAGTTTTCTCTATAATTACGGCCCCTTAGCAGATTTATCCTCCAATAGTGAGCCACTATGTTTAATATGCAAAACAGAATGAGAAGCAGTCTGCCAGGAACGAACAGCAGCAACAATAGCTTGTTCTATGGCCCGGTTGCCACCTGGTAGTAGCTTCTTTCTGCCCAATTGTGCTTTTAACAGAGGAAAACTTTCCTGTAGTATATCAGTCTGATCCCGCCAACATGGTCAGTCCAGCCCCGAAATACCAGGCAATTCTCCTCTGAACAAGTAACATGACAACCCCAGACGATCGTTTTGGCCTCCTTTGGGCCTCATCAGTGAGGTGCAGCCATATCCTCTAAGCATATTATTTCCACGCCAGGGAGGGTGTGCTATTGTGTATTCCTGCCTGATTGGTTGTTATACGTCACGAAGGGCGATTAACCTTACTTTATTATGCTGAATGAAGTTTTCTCTATAATTACGGCCCCTTAGCAGATTTATCCTCCAATAGTGAGCCACTATGTTTAATATGCAAAACAGAATGAGAAGCAGTCTGCCAGGAACGAACAGCAGCATCAATAGCTTGTTCTTTGGCCCGGTTGCCACCTGGTAGTAGCTTCTTTCTGCCCAATTGTGCTTTTAACAGAGGAAAACTTTCCTGTAGTATATCAGTCTGATCCCGCCAACATGGTCAGTCCAGCCCCGAAATACCAGGCAATTCTCCTCTGAACAAGTAACATGACAACCCCAGACGATCGTTTTGGCCTCCTTTGGTGAGGTGCAGCCATATCCCTCTAAGCACATTGGGCAAGGAATCCACGTCTGGTTTCCCCCATCACCCTTAGGGAGACTATCCCCAGGGTCATATTTACATATGCAAAACAGAATGAGATGCAGTCTGCCAGGAACGAACAGCAGCTTCAATAGCTTGTTCTATGGCCAGTGGTCAGCCCAACCCCCGAAATACCAGGCAATTCTAATCTGAACAAGGAATATGGCAACCCCAGACGATCGTTTCGTAATTCTTTTATTAGAAAAATAATCATATATGCATATATACAAAATAAAATCATAATAACAAATGCAAACAAAATATCTCTTGTTACAAAACTGAAATATTGACCCAAATTTTTGTCATCAGAAAAAAATAAAAATGCAAATATTAAACAAATAATCACACAAAATAAAATTAAACATATTTCAAATACAGACAAAAACAAACTGGAGGGGAAAAAAAAACAAAAAAACAAAAAAACTAAAAAAAAAAAACTAAATAATCCAATCCTTCCACTTCTTTGTCTTCCAGATGCCTTCAGAATCTAATTCCCCATATCGCCTCCTATCAAAAGAAAAATACAAAAACAACTTCCCACGGATCATACCCACACAATTACCTACAGTAACTACCTCTTTCTTAAAAATCAAAATATTACGCACATCCCACAACACCTCCTTCACACAACATGCCAACAACCATATCAATCTTGCTTTCTCCTTTTCCACACCACTTCCACACAAACCATACATCATCATATTAAAAGTAAAAAACTGCACTCCAGTCAAACCCTTAATCATCCTTTTCAAACTTCTCCAAACATCCCTAGCATACTCACAATTCCAAAACAAATGAATAACACTCTCGCTTTGAAAACAACCATCTCTAGGACACACTTCTGAAGCCACTAAACGACGCATTCTCTGAAAATCCCTTGTTGGCAAACACTTATGCACACTCATCCAACTAATATCTTTCTGCCTATTCATCAAATACTTATTACACACATTTTTCCATACCAACACACATTCATTTTCATTCAAACCCCCAATCAACTCAAGACCTTCCTTCTTCTCCAACATTTTCAACACCATTCTGTTTGCACACCACATCTCCCTACTAACATTCTCCAAACCATATTTTTTAATCCAACATTCCACCCTTACATAAAACCACGGAACAGCAAAACATACCGGTTTCTTTCTATCAATCTCAAATAAACCATATCGTCTTAAAACATTTCCACAAGCATACTTTACCATACAACCAGCCATGCTATCCTTACCACTCAGAACCACACACCTACTAACATATTTCACAGCCAAAAATCTCTCCACATTTGGAAAACCCTTACCACCAACATTCTTACTCTTAACAACAACATCTCTTTTCAAACGCTCCATACCAGAACTCCAGAAAAAAGAAAACAACACTCTCAAAATTCTCCGAAAAATCCTCTCAGGTGGCGGAAAAACTAACGCCAAATATAACATAATAGGGATCAAAACCGATTTAATAACTAACATTTTTCCTTCCAAAGATAAAGTCCTTAAAGACCAAAACTGAAGTTTTCTACTCACTTTATCAAAAACATTCTCCCAACTTTCCAAGCCTTTCAAATCCACATCAAATTTCACACCCAACACCTCAATTGCACCTTCAGTCACAGGCCATCCACAGGAATCAATCTCCCTATCATTACCAAAAACTTTAACTTTACACTTATTCCAATTAACTCTGAAACCACTTGCCATACAAAAACATTCAACTAAAGTTTTCACCCTCCTCAAACCAGCCTGAGTCTCACATACCACACTCACATCATCCATATACCCAATCACTTTTAAACACCTTCCATTACTACCAGGAACACTCACACCTCTAACTAATTTATCCTTCCTCAAACTAGTTAATAATGGCTCAATGACACATACAAATAACACAGGAGACAAAGGACATCCTTGACGCACTCCAGATTTAACACAAAATTCCTCAGTCAAAAAACCATTAACCTGGACTTGACTCACAATATCACTATACAAACATTTAAACCATCCAATAATCTTACCAGAAAAACCTAAACATTCTAAAACATGAAACATAAAATCATGCACTACCCTATCATACGCTTTTTCAAAATCCACAATAGCAACAGCAACAGACCTCATCCTCTCCCTCACATACCACAGTACATCACGTAGTAACAACAAACTTTCAGAAATCTGACACCCAGGAACAGCACACACTTGCTCTTCACCCACAACCTTACCAATCACTCCATGCATTCTATTTGCCAACACCTTTGCAATAACCTTATAGTCAACATTCAACAATGTAATCGGCCTCCAATTCCTCAAATCTCTCTTATCACCCTTTTTAAATAACAAAACAATCAAACCTTTCCTCATTGAAACAGGCAAAACATTCATTCTAAAAACAAACTTACAAACATCCAACATATCCACCCCAATCAAATTCCAAAAACAAGTATAAAATTCAACAGGCAAACCATCACAACCAGGTACCTTCCCATTCTTAAAACTCCTAACAACCTCTGCAATCTCATCCAAACTTAGATCCCTTTCTAACAAATCATTATCATATTTTTCCAACTTAACCTCAATGTTTTCTAACAACTCATTTTCCAATAAAACATCTCTTGTTTTTTCTTTATACAGCTCACTGTAAAACTCATGAACTTCACGCAAAACACCATCCGTACCATTAACTTCACACTCAACCTTATCAAAAACACTAACAAAACCAGTCTTTCCTTCAAAAGCTTTCTTAAAAAAATATTTACTACAAGACTCATCCTTTTCCATTTTCTCCAATCTTGCCATAAAAACAATTTTCTTTCCTTTTTCATGCATACACTTTTTAATTATCTTTCTTGCTTCAGCAATTTCCTCATGCACATCAATACCACAATTTCTCAATTCATACAAATACAACAACCTCAGATACCATTTATCATACAACTCCCTTTCCATTCTAGCTTTCTCACAGCCTTTCTTAATAAAAAACCTCTTTATTTCCACCTTCAACCATTCCCACCACATAAGCACATTACTAAAATCACATTTTCTTTCACGCCACCTTTCATACATCCAAACAAACTGATGCTTAAACTTCTCATCTTTTAACAAATCCACATTCAGTTTCCAAACACCCTTACCATACTTAATCTTCAAATCACAATTCACCTTGCACATCAAAAGGGCATGATCCGTAAAGGGCATCCGCTTTAAAGAAAAATCATCAACAATAAAAATTTAGATAAAAAACAAAAATCAATTCGAGATTTTATCCCACCACTATCACTAAAGAAAGTAAATCCCTCCCCTGAAAAAGAAACAGACCCGAAGGCATCCTTCAAACCGAAAGATTTAAGCAAACCAAGTAAAAACTTCCCTGAGCTATCCACCCTACAATCACTCCCACCCTCTCTGTCCCCATTCTTAATAATACAATTAAAATCCCCAACCAAAAAAGTTGGCTCTCGACCTGGCAGAAAAAACTTTAAAGTTTCAAAATTAAGCAAACGTTCTACCCTATTTGGAGAAGCATATACATTAAACAAACGAAAAACAGTCCCACAAAAACTAAAACTAACCAAAAGTACCCGACCTGGGACAATATGAACTACATTAAGGATAGAAAAACTAAACCCCTTAAACAAAACTCCCACCCCCCCATTCCTATCAGAAGAACAAGACCATACTTTAGGACCATATTCCCAGTCAGCACATTTAGGATGTTCAGAGAGACCACATTCCTGCAAACAAAAAATATTAGCAGAACATACAGATAATAATTTAAAAATTGCAGCTCTCCTTGCTATAGTTGTCATACACCTGACATTAAGGGAAGAAATGGTCAGAAACATCACAAAAATAAATTAAAGAAAAACAAAAAAAGAAATAACATCAGGACTTCTTCTTTCCTTTCTTTTTCTTAGGACTCAAAGGAGATCCTTTAAATCTGCCTCTGTGACGTTCCGACCTCCTAGGCTCCCCCTTGCCAGCCTCATAACCAGTAACTTCAGCAAGTTGGTTCACATCTCTTCTATCTAGATAACCAACAGAAGAGGCATCAGAAAAGTCACCTATACACTGGCTTGAGTCAGAAGGAACGTCTTTAGTAGAGACAGAAGGAAACTCTGAAATTAAAGAGTCAGCATCACTTGTAGTATCTGGATCTGCACCCTTAACTACTGGAAGATTCAAATCAGGACTCTCCCATCCATCAGAATCCGGATCTATTTTTCGCTTGGAGGCAGATTTTTTCCCTTCAGTGTCCATATCCTCCTCAGAACTAGAGGACACAACAGCAGACCAATCAATGTTCTCCCCTTCACCAAGAACAGCATCAGGAGCAGCATCACAAGATGACTCAGTGAAGGAAACATTCTCTGTCCCAGGAACAGCAACAGTATCATCCACAGAATTGGGCAACAGGGCTTCAAGAACATCTGAAGCAGCTATCACATTAGATGTAGCAAGATCCACTTCCTGAAGAAGAGATTGGGCTTCCTCCACCTTCTCAGCCACAGGAACCACCACAGGAGCATCAGACACCTCTCCGACAGGGACCCCAAATGCAGATTTCTTGCACAAAAGAGGTAATATAGAATTCAATGCCTCATCAGAGACCTCCTCCTCATTCACAGATGGCTCAACTGCAACTGAAGATGTTTTTTTTGCAACATCAGCATAGGAAGGCTTCACTCTATCAAGCCCCTGCAACATCATCAAAGGACACATCCTGCACAGATGACTTGAAGAACCACACAGGTCACAGGTCCAGCGTTTACTACAGTGGGCAACAAGATGATCCTCCTCACCGCAATTTTGACATCTGGCACCTGGGCAATTTTCAGCAATGTGACCAAACAGGTTGCAACTACGGCAAAAAAGAGGCATGTCATCATAGTATAGGAAACCTCTATTTCCAGCAATGGCGAAAGTCTGTGGAGGGTGTTTCTTTCCACCAATACCTAATTCATCAGGCACAAACCGCACCCAGAACCTGCGCTTTCCATTGAAAGTCCCAAACTGATTCTTCAGCTTGCTACCTCCTTGAACATCATCAAAGTAGCGACAAAGAAACAGACGAATTTCCACATCAGTGACCCAAGGGTTGTACATATGTACTGTCACCGGGATTCTTCTCTCCCTCTGCACACAGGCAACAAATTTCATGCCAACCAACTCTGGAGCAGCAGCCATATCAATAGTCCGTTGATAGCAGGTCTGTAAATAATGCTCATCGGTGAAAGCCACATCAAAAATCCCTCTTGAAGGAAATGACTGAACACAATGCAAACTTGCTCTTGGCATCTTCAAAACACCCTCCAAAACCACCTGCTGGACATGAGCCAAACCAATCTTCTCTCGAAAGTCCTCAGAAATCAACACCCGAAGTGTATGGGGAACATTTGGCACATTGGTAGCCATATTTGCCCTATTGCCTCTTTAGGCTGGATTTCAGAGCGCCCCCCCGAAAGCAGCATGTGGCTGAAGTCCAGGGACGATGCCACAAGGCCAAGGGGACGGCCCTACTACCCAGTTGCTCTACGCCTAAGGAGTAGCCACACCCCCAATAGCAGCAGGAGCCCAAACCCCAAAGGACCCCAGGCTGAAGGAGCAGGTCTCCAGGCAGCAAACCAAGACCAAGACCAAGCACAGAAAACTGCACTTGATCCAAGCCAAAGGCCCGAGAAGCAACCTCAGCTGAACATTTCGGCCTAATGTGGGCTTCGTCAGTGAGGTGCAGCCATATCCCTCTAAGCACATTGGGCAAGGAGTCCACGTCTGGTTTCCCCCATCACCCTTAGGGAGACTATCCCCAGGGTCATATTTACATATGCAAAACAGAATGAGAATCAGTCTGCCAGGAATGAACAGCAGCATCAATAGCTTGTTCTATGGCCCGGTTGCCACTTGGTAGTAGCTTCTTTCTGCCCAATTGTGCTTTTAACAGAGGAAAACTTTCCTGTAGTATATCAGTCTTATCCCGCCAACATGGTCAGTCCAGTCCTGAAATACCAGGCAATTCTCCTCTGAACAAGGAACATGACAACCCCAGACAATCGTTTCGTCCTCCTTTGGGCCTCGTAAGTGAGGTGCAGCCATATCCCTCTAAGCACATTGGGCAAGGAGTCCACGTCTGGTTTCCCCAATCACCCTTAGGGAGACTATCCCCAGGGTCATATTTACATATGCAAAACAGAATGAGAAACAGTCTGCCAGGAACGAACAGCAGCATCAATAGCTTGTTCTATGGCCCAGTTGCCACCTAGTAGTAGCTTCTTTCTGCCCAATTGTGCTTTTAACAGAGGAAAACTTTCCTGTAGTATATCAGTCTGATCCCGCCAACATGGTCAGTCCAGCCCCGAAATACCAGGCAATTCTCCTCTGAAAAAGGAACATGACAACCCCAGACGATTGTCTTGGCCTCCTTTAGGCCTCGTCAGTGAGGTGCTGCCATATCCCTCTAAGCAGATTGGGCAAGGAGTCCACGTCTGGTTTCCCCCATCACCCTTAGGGAGACTATCCCCAGAGTCATATTTACATATGCAAAATAGAATGAGAAGCAGTCTGCCAGGAAACGAAGAGCAGCATCAATAGCTTGTTCTATGGCCCGGTTGCCACCTGGTAGTAGCTTCTTTCTGCCCAATTGTGCTTTTAACAGAGGAAAACTTTCCTGCAGTATATCAGTCTGATCTCGCCAACATGGTCAGTCCAGCCCCGAAATACCAGGCAATTCTCCTCTGAACAAGGAACATGACAACCCCAGACGATTGTTTCGGAACCCTTTGGGCCTCATCAGTGAGGTGCAGCCATATCCCTCTAAGCACATTGGGCAAGGAGTCCACGTCTGGTTTCCCCTATCACCTTTAGGAAGACTATCCCCAGGGTCATATTTACATATGCAAAACAGAATGAGAAGCAGTCTGCCAGGAACAAACAGCAGCATCAATAGCTTGTTCTATGGCCCGGTTGCCACCTGGTAGTAGTTTCTTTCTGCCCAATTGTGCTTTTAACAGAGGAAAACTTTCCTGTAGTATATCAGTCTGATCCCGCCAACATGGTCAGTCCAGCCCCGAAATACCAGGCAATTCTCCTCTGAACAAAGAACATGACAACCCCAGACGATCGTTTCGGACTCCTTTGGTCCTCGTCAGTGAGGTGCAGCCATATCCCTCTAAGCACATTGGGCAAGGAGTCCACGTCTGGTTTCCCCCATCACCATTAGGGAGACTATCCCCAGGGTCATATTTACATATGCAAAACAGAATGAGAATCAGTCTGCCAGGGATGAACAGCAGCATCAATAGCTTGTTCTATGGCCCGGTGGCCACTTGGTAGTAGCTTATTTCTGCCCAATTGTGCTTTTAACAGAGGAAAACTTTCCTGTAGTATATCAGTCTGATCCCGCCAACATTGTCAATCCAGTCCCGAAATACAAGGCAATTCTCCTCTGAACAAGGAACATGACAACCCCAGACAATCGTTTCGGCCTCCTTTGGGCCTCGTCACTGAGGTGCAGCCATATCCCTCTAAGCACATTGGGCAAGGAGTCCACGTCTGGTTTCCCCCATCACCCTTAGGGAGACTATCCCCAGGGTCATATTTACATATGCAAAACAGAATGAGAAGCAGTCTGCCAGGAATGAACAGCAGCATCAATAGCTTGTTCTATGGCCCGGTTGCCTCCTGGTAGTAGCTTCTTTCTGCCCAATTGTGCTTTTAACAGAGGAAAACTTTCCTGTAGTATATCAGTCTGATCCCGCCAACATGGTCAGTCCAGCCCAGAAATACCAGGCAATTCTCCTCTGAACAAGGAACATGACAACCCCAGACGATCGTTTCGGACTCCTTTGGGCCTCGTCAGTGAGGTGCAGCCATATCCCTCTAAGCACATTGGGCAAGGAGTCCACGTCTGGTTTCCCCCATCACCCTTAGGGAGACTATCCCCAGGGTCATATTTACATATGTATTTACATATGCAAAACAGAATGAGAATCAATCTGCCAGGAACGAACAGCAGCATCAATAGCTTGTTCTATGGCCCGGTTGCCACCTGGTAGTAGCTTCTTTCTGCCCAATTGTGCTTTTAACAGAGAAAAACTTTCCTGTAGTATATCAGTCTGATCCCGCCAACAAAAGGAACATGACAACCCCAGACGATTGTCTTGGCCTCCTTTAGGCCTCGTCAGTGAGGTGCTGCCATATCCCTCTAAGCAGATTGGGCAAGGAGTCCACGTCTGGTTTCCCCCATCACCCTTAGGGAGACTATCCCCAGAGTCATATTTACATATGCAAAATAGAATGAGAAGCAGTCTGCCAGGAAACGAAGAGCAGCATCAATAGCTTGTTCTATGGCCCGGTTGCCACCTGGTAGTAGCTTCTTTCTGCCCAATTGTGCTTTTAACAGAGGAAAACTTTCCTGCAGTATATCAGTCTGATCTCGCCAACATGGTCAGTCCAGCCCCGAAATACCAGGCAATTCTCCTCTGAACAAGGAACATGACAACCCCAGACGATTGTTTCGGAACCCTTTGGGCCTCGTCAGTGAGGTGCAGCCATATCCCTCTAAGCACATTGGGCAAGGAGTCCACGTCTGGTTTCCCCTATCACCTTTAGGAAGACTATCCCCAGGGTCATATTTACATATGCAAAACAGAATGAGAAGCAGTCTGCCAGGAACAAACAGCAGCATCAATAGCTTGTTCTATGGCCCGGTTGCCACCTGGTAGTAGTTTCTTTCTGCCCAATTGTGCTTTTAACAGAGGAAAACTTTCCTGTAGTATATCAGTCTGATCCCGCCAACATGGTCAGTCCAGCCCCGAAATACCAGGCAATTCTCCTCTGAACAAAGAACATGACAACCCCAGACGATCGTTTCGGACTCCTTTGGTCCTCGTCAGTGAGGTGCAGCCATATCCCTCTAAGCACATTGGGCAAGGAGTCCACGTCTGGTTTCCCCCATCACCATTAGGGAGACTATCCCCAGGGTCATATTTACATATGCAAAACAGAATGAGAATCAGTCTGCCAGGGATGAACAGCAGCATCAATAGCTTGTTCTATGGCCCGGTGGCCACTTGGTAGTAGCTTATTTCTGCCCAATTGTGCTTTTAACAGAGGAAAACTTTCCTGTAGTATATCAGTCTGATCCCGCCAACATTGTCAATCCAGTCCCGAAATACAAGGCAATTCTCCTCTGAACAAGGAACATGACAACCCCAGACAATCGTTTCGGCCTCCTTTGGGCCTCGTCACTGAGGTGCAGCCATATCCCTCTAAGCACATTGGGCAAGGAGTCCACGTCTGGTTTCCCCCATCACCCTTAGGGAGACTATCCCCAGGGTCATATTTACATATGCAAAACAGAATGAGAAGCAGTCTGCCAGGAATGAACAGCAGCATCAATAGCTTGTTCTATGGCCCGGTTGCCTCCTGGTAGTAGCTTCTTTCTGCCCAATTGTGCTTTTAACAGAGGAAAACTTTCCTGTAGTATATCAGTCTGGTCCCGCCAACATGGTCAGTCCAGCCCAGAAATTCCAGGCAATTCTCCTCTGAACAAGGAACATGACAACCCCAGAAGATCGTTTCGGCCCCCTTTGGGCCTCGTCAGTGAGGTGCAGCCATATCCCTCTAAGCACATTGGGCAAGGAGTCCACGTCTGGTTTCCCCCATCACCCTTAGGGAGACTATCCCCAGGGTCATATTTACATATGAAAAACAGAATGAGAAGCAGTCTGCCAGGAACAAACAGCAGCATCAATAGCTTGTTCTATGGCCCGGTTGCCACCTGGTAGTAGCTTCTTTCTGCCCAATTGTGCTTTTAACAGAGGAAAACTTTCCTGTAGTATATCAGTCTGATCCCGCCAACATGGTCAGTCCAGCCCCGAAATACCAGGCAATTCTAATCTGAGCAAGGAATATGACAACCCCAGACGATCGTTTCGGACTCCTTTGGGCCTCATCAGTGAGGTGCAGCCATATCCCTCTAAGCACATTGGGCAAGGAGTCCACGTCTGGTTTCCCCCATCACCCTTAGGGAGACTATCCCCAGGGTCATATTTACATATGCAAAACAGAATGAGAATCTGTCTGCCAGGAATGAACAGCAGCATCAATAGCTTGTTCTATGGCCCGGTTGCCACTTGGTAGTAGCTTCTTTCTGCCCAATTGTGCTTTTAACAGAGGAAAACTTTCCTGTAGTATATCAGTCTGATCCCGCCAACATGGTCAGTCCAGTCCCGAAATACCAGGCAATTCTCCTCTGAACAAGGAACATGACAACCCCAGACAATCGTTTCGGCCTCCTTTGGGCCTCGTCAGTGAGGTGCAGCCATATCCCTCTTAGCACATTGGATAAGGAGTCCACGTCTGGTTTCCCCCATCACCCTTAGGGAGACTATCCCCAGGGTCATATTTACATATGCAAAACAGAATGAGAAGCAGTCTGCCAGGAACAAACAGCAGCATCAATAGCTTGTTCTATGGCCCGGTTGCCACCTAGTAGTAGCTTCTTTCTGCCCAATTGTGCTTTTAACAGTGGAAAACTTTCCTGTAGTATATCAGTCTGATCCCGCCAACATGGTCAGTCCAGCCCCGAAATACCAGGCAATTCTCCTCTGAACAAGGAACATGACAACCCCAGACGATCGTTTCGGCCTCCTTTGGGCCTCGTCAGTGAGGTGCAGCCATATCCCTCTAAGCACATTGGGCAAGGAGTCCACGTCTGGTTTCCCCCATCACCCTTAGGGAGACTATCCCCAGTGTCATATTTACATATGCAAAACAGAACAAGAAGCAGTCTGCCAGGAACGAACAGCAGCATCAATAGCTTGTTCTATGGCCCGGTTGCCACCTGGTAGTAGCTTCTTTCTGCCCAATTGTGCTTTTAACAGAGGAAAACTTTCCTGTAGTATATCAGTCTGATCCCACCAACATGGTCAGTCCAGCCCCGAAATACCAGGCAATTCTAATCTGAACAAGGAACAAGACAACCCCAGACGATCGTTTCGAAATCCTTTGGGCCTCGTCAGTGAGGTGCAGCCGTATGCCTCTAAGCACATTGGGCAAGGAGTCCATGTCTGGTTTTCCCCATCACCCTTAGGGAGACTATCCCCAGGGTCATATTTACATATGCAAAACAGAATGAGAATCAATCTGCCAGGAATGAACAGCAGCATCAATAGCTTGTTCTATGGCCCGGTTGCCACCTGGTAGTAGCTTCTTTCTGCCCAATTGTGCTTTTAACAGAGGAAAACTTTCCTATAGTATATCAGTCTGATCCCGCCAACATGGTCAGTCCAGCCCCGAAATACCAGGCAATTCTCCTCTGAACAAGGAACATGACAACCCCAGACGATCTTTTCGGCCTTCTTTGGGCCTCGTCAGTGAGGTGCAGCCATATCCCTCTAAGCACATTGGGCAAGGAGTCCACGTCTGGTTCCCCCATCACCCTTAGGGAGACTATCCCCAGGGTCATATTTACATATGCAAAACAGAATGAGAAGCAGTCTGCCAGGAACAAACAGCAGCATCAATAGCTTGTTCTATGGCCCGGTTTCCACTTGGTAGTAGCTTCTTTCTGCCCAATTGTGCTTTTAACAGAGGGAAACTTTCCTGTAGTATATCAGTCTGATCCCGCCAACATGGTCAGTCCAGCCCCGAAATACCAGGCAATTCTCCTCTGAACAAGGAACATGACAACCCCAGACAATCGTTTCGGCCTCCTTTGGGCCTTGTCAGTGAGGTGCAGCCATATCCCTCTAAGCACATTGGGCAGGGAGACCACGTCTGGTTTCCCCATCACCCTTAGGGAGACTATCCCCAGGGTCATATTAACATATGCAAAACAGAATGAGAATCAGTCTGCCAGGAACGAACAGCAGCATCAATAGCTTGTTCTATGGCCCGGTTGCTTCTTTCTGTCCAATTGTGCTTTTAACAGAGGGAAACTTTCCTGTAGTATATCAGTCTGATCCCGCCAACATGGTCAGTTCAGCCCCGAAATACCAGGCAATTCTCCTCTGAACAAGGAACATGACAACCCCAGACGATCGTTTCGGCCTTCTTTGGGCCTCGTCAGTGAGGTGCAGCCATATCCCTCTAAGCACATTGGGCAAGGAGTCCACGCATGGTTTCCCCCATCACCCTTAGGGAGACTATCCCCAGGGTCATATTTACATATGCAAAACAGAACGAGAAGCAGTCTGCCAGGAACGAACAGCAGCATCAATAGCTTGTTCTATGGCCCGGTTGCCACCTGGTAGTAGCTTCTTTCTGCCCAATTGTGCTTTTAACAGAGGAAAACTTTCCTGGAAGCTACTACCAGGTGGTAACCGGGCCATAGAACAAGCTATTGATGCTGCTGTTCGTTCCTGGCAGACTGCTTCTCACTCTGTTTTGCATATGTAAATATGACCCTGAGGATAGTCCCCCTAAGGGTGATGGGGGAAACCAGACGTGGACTCCTTGCCCAATGTGCTTAGAAGGATATGGCTGCACCTCGCTGACGAGGCCCAAAGGAGGCCTAAACGATCATCTGGGGTTGTCATGTTCCTTGTTCAGAGGAAAATTGCCTGTTATTTTGGGGCTGGACTGACCATGTCGGTGGGATCAGACTGATATACTACAGGAAAGTAAGGGATTATCTATCATTTAAAACAACAAAAATTCTGTTGTTTACTGTCCCTTTAAGCGTATGTGACTGGTACTGACAAAAGTAACTGTTAATAATAAAGATTTTCTAGTTCTGTGCCTTTTTCCGACACACATCACACTACGTCATTCTGTACTATGGTAGTCTAGATCATGAACAAACCTGTATTTTGATCTATCTTGCTAAAGTCAATTAATCTTCTAACCTTAGTCATAATTAGGCAAGTTTAACTTCATCAATCTTGTGTAATCAGAATAAATGAGAATCTCAACCTTTACACATTTCATCATTTTGCAAACTCTCACTAAATGTGTTCACAGATACTGAGAAACTAATTTGAGATCTTCAATTCTAATCTCTTGTTGATACAGTTCCCTGGCAAGAAACGTTATAACAATTCACAGCCTAGTAAAACATAGCAGGGCATGTGTTAAATAGAGCGAATGTTACAAAGATGACATTGATAGCAGAAAAATTAAACAATGCAGTCGTCATGTTGAAAATGGATAAAAATGATTCAATACACACTTTTTACCAATAATACTTATGTAACAAGTCCTAATTTACATAAAAGCAAAAGTGCAATGAACCAAAATACATGTCTCTTAAATTAAGAATATTAATGCATCATAAATATTTTTTTGTAAGATATAGGGGTCTATCGATCAAGCTCCGAATGGAGCTTGATGTGCCGTGTCACAAAGACCGCTGCTCCATAACCTGTCCGTCTGCTCTGAGTAGGCGGACAGACATTGCTGGAAATCAACCCGATCGAGTACGATCAGGTTGATTGACACCCCCTGCTGGTGGCCCATTGGCCGCGAATCTGCAGGGGGCTGCGTTGCACCAGCAGCTTTTGTGAACTGCTGGTGCAATGCTGAATACGGAGAGCGTATTGCTCTCCGTATTCAGCGAAGTCTGGCGGACCTGATCCGCACTGTCGAAACAGGTCCGCCAGACCTTGATAAATAGAGGCCTTTGTATCTACTTTTTGCTATTTTTCATGACTATAAAAACATTAAAGGGTTGTCTAACGTAATACTAGAACTAACTCTAAAGCAAACTCTAGCCTTAACATTTACTACTAATTCAAGAGAAAATCCTAGCCTCAGTGGTAACACTAACTCTAAAGCAAACCCCAGCTTTAAAGCTAGAACAAAATCTAACAAACTCTAGCCTTAATTCTACCACAAATTCTAAAACACACCCCAACCTTAGAGCTAGTGCTAACTCTAAAGCAAACCATAGCCTTAACACTATCACTAACTATAATGCAAACCATAGCCTTAACACTAGCACTAATTATAAAGCAAACCATAGCCTTAACACTAGCAATAACTCTAAAATAAACCATAGCCTTAACACTATTACTAACTATAAAGCAAACCATAGCCTTAACACTAGCACTAATTATAAAGCAAACCATAGCCTTAACACTAGCACTAACTCTAAAATAAACCATAGCCTTAACACTAGCACTAACTAAAATAAACCATAGCATTAACACTAGCACTAACTCTGAAATAAACCATAGCCTTAACACTAGCACTAACTCTAAAATAAACCATAGCCTTAACACTATCACTAACTATAAAGCAAACCATAGCCTTAACACTAGCACTAATTATAAAGCAAACCATAACCTTAACACTAGCACTAACTCTAAAATAAACCATAGCCTTAACACTAGCACTAATTATAAAGCAAACCATAGCCTTAACACTATCACTAACTATAAAACAAACCATAGCCTTAACACTAGCACTAACTACAAAGCAAACCATAGCCTTAACACTAGCACTAACTATAAAACAAACCATAGCCTTACCACTAGCACTAACTATAAAACAAACCATAGCCTTAACACTATCACTAACTATAAAGCAAACCATAGCCTTAACACTAGCACTAACTACAAAGCAAACCATAGCCTTAACACTATCACTAACTATAAAGCAAACCATAGCCTTAACACTAGCACTAACTCTAAAACAAACCATAGCATTAACACTATCACTAACTATAAAGCAAACCATAGCCTTAACACTAGCACTAACTATAAAACAAACGACACCCTTAACACTATCACTAACTATAAAGCAAACCATAGCCTTAACACTAGCACTAACTATAAAACAAACCATAGCCTTAACACTATCACTAACTATAAAGCAAACCATAGCCTTAACACTAGCACTAACTCTAAAGCAAACCATAGCATTAACACTATCACTAACTATAAAGCAAACCATAGCCTTAACACTAGCGCTAACTATAAAACAAACCATAGCCTTAACACTATCACTAACTATAAAGCAAACCATAGCCTTAACACTAGCACTAACTCTAAAGCAAATCATAGCATTAACACTATCACTAACTATAAAGCAAACCATAGCCTTAACACTAGCACTAACTACAAAGCAAACCATAGCCTTAACACTATCACTAACTATAAAGCAAACCATAGCCTTAACACTAGCACTAACTCTAAAACAAACCATAGCATTAACACTATCACTAACTATAAAGCAAACCATAGCCTTAACACTAGCACTAACGATAAAACAAACCACACCCTTAACACTATCACTAACTATAAAGCAAACCATAGCCTTAACACTAGCACTAACTATAAAACAAACCATAGCCTTAACACTAGCACTAACTTTACAGCAAACCATAGCCTTAAAACTAGTACTAACTACAAAGCAAACCATAGCCTTAACACTAGCACTAAGTATAAAACAAACCATAGCCTTAACACTATCACTAACTATAAAACAAACCAAAGCCTTAACACTAGCACTAACTATAGAAAAAAACATAGCCTTAACACTAGCACTAACTCTAAAGCACACCGTAGCCTTAACACTAGCACTAGCACTAACTATAAAAAAACCATAGCCTTACCACTAGCACTAACTATAAAACAAACCATAGCCTTAACACTATCACTAACTATAAAGCAAACCATAGCCTTAACACTAGCACTAACTCTAAAGCAAACCATAGCATTAACACTATCACTAACTATAAAGCAAACCATAGCCTTAACACTAGCACTAACTACAAAGCAAGCCATAGCCTTAACACTATCACTAACTATAAAGCAAACCATAGCCTTAACACTAGCACTAACTCTAAAACAAACCATAGCCTTAACACTAGCACTAACTATAAAACAAACCATAGCCTTAACACTAGCACTAACTTTACAGCAAACCATAGCCTTAAAACTAGTACTAACTACAAAGCAAACCATAGCATTAACACTATCACTAACTATAAAGCAAACCATAGCCTTAACACTAGCACTAACGATAAAACAAACCACACCCTTAACACTATCACTAACTATAAAGCAAACCATAGCCTTAACACTAGCACTAACTATAAAACAAACCATAGCCTTAACACTAGCACTAACTTTACAGCAAACCATAGCCTTAAAACTAGTACTAACTACAAAGCAAACCATAGCCTTAACACTAGCACTAAGTATAAAACAAACCATAGCCTTAACACTATCACTAACTATAAAACAAACCAAAGCCTTAACACTAGCACTAACTATAGAAAAAAACATAGCCTTAACACTAGCACTAACTCTAAAGCACACCGTAGCCTTAACACTAGCACTAGCACTAACTATAAAAAAAACCATAGCCTTACCACTAGCACTAACTATAAAACAAACCATAGCCTTAACACTATCACTAACTATAAAGCAAACCATAGCCTTAACACTAGCACTAACTCTAAAGCAAACCATAGCATTAACACTATCACTAACTATAAAGCAAACCATAGCCTTAACACTAGCACTAACTACAAAGCAAGCCATAGCCTTAACACTATCACTAACTATAAAGCAAACCATAGCCTTAACACTAGCACTAACTCTAAAACAAAACATAGCCTTAACACTAGCACTAACTATAAAACAAACCATAGCCTTAACACTAGCACTAACTTTACAGCAAACCATAGCCTTAAAACTAGTACTAACTACAAAGCAAACCATAGCCTTAACACTAGCACTAAGTATAAAACAAACCATAGCCTTAACACTATCACTAACTATAAAACAAACTAAAGCCTTAACACTAGCACTAACTATAGAAAAAAACATAGCCTTAACACTAGCACTAACTATAAAGCAAACCATAGCCTTAACACTAGCACTAACTACAAAGCAAACCATAGCTTTAACACTATCACTAACTATAAAGCAAAAAAAAGCCTTAACACTAGCACTAACTATAAAGCAAACCATAGCCTTAACACTATCACTAACTAGAAAGCAAACCATAGCCTTAACAATAGCACTAACTACAAAGCAAACCATAGCCTTAACACTAGCACTAACTCTAAAACAAACCATAGCCTTAACACTATCACTAACTCTAAAGCAAACCATAGCCTTAACACTAGCACTAACTATAAAACAAACCATAGCCTTAACACTGGCACTAAATCTAAAGCAAACCATAGCCTTAACACTAACTCTAAAACAAACCATAGCCTTAGCACTAGCACTAAATCTAAAACAAACCATAGCCTTAACACTAGCACTAACTAAAAAGCAAACCATAGCCTTAACACTAGCACTAACTATAAAGCAAACCATAGCCTTAACACTAGCATTAACTATAAAGCAAACCATATCCTTAACACTATACTAACTCTAAAGCAAACCATAGCCTTAAATAGCACTAATTATAAAACAAACCATAGCCTTAACACTAACTCTACAGCAAATCATAGCCTTAACACTAGCACTAATTATAAAGCAAACCATATCCTTAACACTATACTAACTCTAAAGCAAACCATAGCCTTAAATAGCACTAATTATAAAACAAACCATAGCCTTAACACTAACTCTACAGCAAATCATAGCCTTAACACTAGCACTAATTATAAAACAAACCATAGCCTTAACACTAACTCTACAGCAAATCATAGCCTTAACACTAGCACTAATTATAAAGCAAACCATATCCTTAACACTATACTAACTCTAAAGCAAACCATAGCCTTAACACTAGCACTAATTATAAAGCAAACCATATCCTTAACACTAGCATTAATTATAAAGCAAACCATAGCTTTAACACTAACTCTAAAGCAAATCATAGCCTTAACACTAGCACTAACTATAAAACAAACCATATCCTTAACACTAACTCTAAAGCAAATCATAGCCTTAACACTAGCACTAACTCTAAAGCAAACCATAGCCTTAACACTAGCACTAATTATAAAGCAAACCATAGATTTAACACTAGCACTAACTATAAAACAAACCATAGCCTTAACACTATCACTAACTATAAAGCAAACCATAGCCTTAACACTAGCACTAACTCTAAAGCAAACCATAGCATTAACACTATCACTAACTATAAAGCAAACCATAGCCTTAACACTAGCACTAACTATAAAACAAACCATAGCCTTAACACTATCACTAACTATAAAGCAAACCATAGCCTTAACACTAGCACTAACTCTAAAGCAAACCATAGCATTAACACTATCACTAACTATAAAGCAAACCATAGCCTTAACACTAGCACTAACTACAAAGCTAACCATAGCCTTAACACTATCACTAACTATAAAGCAAACCATAGCCTTAACACTAGCACTAACTCTAAAACAAACCATAGCATTAACACTATCACTAACTATAAAGCAAACCATAGCCTTAACACTAGCACTAACTATAAAACAAACCACACC
Organism: Bombina bombina; assembly: GCF_027579735.1. Lineage (NCBI taxonomy): Eukaryota > Metazoa > Chordata > Amphibia > Anura > Bombinatoridae > Bombina > Bombina bombina. The sequence continues at coordinate 31,314,578 of NC_069508.1, forward strand.
CTTAACACTATCACTAACTATAAAGCAAACCATAGCCTTAACACTAGCACTAACTATAAAACAAACCATAGCCTTAACACTATCACTAACTATAAAGCAAACCATAGCCTTAACACTAGCACTAACTCTAAAGCAAACCATAGCATTAACACTATCACTAACTATAAAGCAAACCATAGCCTTAACACTAGCACTAACTATAAAACAAACCATAGCCTTAACACTATCACTAACTATAAAGCAAACCATAGCCTTAACACTAGCACTAACTCTAAAGCAAACCATAGCATTAACACTATCACTAACTATAAAGCAAACCATAGCCTTAACACTAGCACTAACTACAAAGCAAACCATAGCCTTAACACTATCACTAACTATAAAGCAAACCATAGCCTTAACACTAGCACTAACTCTAAAACAAACCATAGCATTAACACTATCACTAACTATAAAGCAAACCATAGCCTTAACACTAGCACTAACTATAAAACAAACCACACCCTTAACACCATCACTAACTATAAAGCAAACCATAGCCTTAACACTAGCACTAACTATAAAACAAACCATAGCCTTAACACTAGCACTAACTTTACAGCAAACCATAGCCTTAAAACTAGTACTAACTACAAAGCAAACCATAGCCTTAACACTAGCACTAAGTATAAAACAAACCATAGCCTTAACACTATCACTAACTATAAAACAAACCAAAGCCTTAACACTAGCACTAACTATAGAAAAAAACATAGCCTTAACACTAGCACTAACTCTAAAGCACACCATAGCCTTAACACTAGCACAAGCACTAACTATAAAAAAAACCATAGCCTTACCACTAGCACTAACTATAAAACAAACCATAGCCTTAACACTATCACTAACTATAAAGCAAACCATAGCCTTAACACTAGCACTAACTCTAAAGCAAACCATAGCATTAACACTATCACTAACTATAAAGCAAACCATAGCCTTAACACTAGCACTAACTACAAAGCAAACCATAGCCTTAACACTATCACTAACTATAAAGCAAACCATAGCCTTAACACTAGCACTAACTCTAAAACAAACCATAGCATTAACACTATCACTAACTATAAAGCAAACCATAGCCTTAACACTAGCACTAACTATAAAACAAACCACACCCTTAACACTATCACTAACTATAAAGCAAACCATAGCCTTAACACTAGCACTAACTATAAAACAAACCATAGCCTTAACACTAGCACTAACTTTACAGCAAACCATAGCCTTAAAACTAGTACTAACTACAAAGCAAACCATAGCCTTAACACTAGCACTAAGTATAAAACAAACCATAGCCTTAACACTATCACTAACTATAAAACAAACCAAAGCCTTAACACTAGCACTAACTATAGAAAAAAACATAGCCTTAACACTAGCACTAACTATAAAGCAAACCATAGCCTTAACACTAGCACTAACTACAAAGCAAACCATAGCTTTAACACTATCACTAACTATAAAGCAAAAAAAAGCCTTAACACTAGCACTAACTATAAAGCAAACCATAGCCTTAACACTATCACTAACTAGAAAGCAAACCATAGCCTTAACAATAGCACTAACTACAAAGCAAACCATAGCCTTAACACTAGCACTAACTCTAAAACAAACCATAGCCTTAACACTATCACTAACTCTAAAGCAAACCATAGCCTTAACACTAGCACTAACTATAAAACAAACCATAGCCTTAACACTGGCACTAAATCTAAAGCAAACCATAGCCTTAACACTAACTCTAAAACAAACCATAGCCTTAGCACTAGCACTAAATCTAAAACAAACATAGCCTTAACACTAGCACTAACTAAAAAGCAAACCATAGCCTTAACACTAGCACTAACTATAAAGCAAACCATAGCCTTAACACTAGCATTAACTATAAAGCAAACCATATCCTTAACACTATACTAACTCTAAAGCAAACCATAGCCTTAAATAGCACTAATTATAAAACAAACCATAGCCTTAACACTAACTCTACAGCAAATCATAGCCTTAACACTAGCACTAATTATAAAGCAAACCATATCCTTAACACTATACTAACTCTAAAGCAAACCATAGCCTTAACACTAGCACTAATTATAAAGCAAACCATATCCTTAACACTAGCATTAATTATAAAGCAAACCATAGCTTTAACACTAACTCTAAAGCAAATCATAGCCTTAACACTAGCACTAACTATAAAACAAACCATATCCTTAACACTAACTCTAAAGCAAATCATAGCCTTAACACTAGCACTAACTCTAAAGCAAACCATAGCCTTAACACTAGCACTAATTATAAAGCAAACCATAGCCTTAACACTAGCACTAACTATTAAACAAACCATAGCCTTAACACTACCACTAACTATAAAACAAACCATAGCCTTAACACTAGCACTAACTACAAAGCAAACCATAGCCTTAACACTAGCACTAACTACAAAGCAAACCATAGCCTTAACACTATCACTATCTATAAAGCAAACCATAGCCTTAACACTAGCACTAACTACAAAGCACACCTTAGCCTTAACACTAGCACTAACTCTAAAACAAACCATAGCCTTAACACTATCACTAACTCTAAAGCAAACCATAGCCTTAACACTAGCACTAACTATAAAACAAACCATAGCCTTAACACTATCACTAACTCTAAAGCAAACCATAGCCTTAACACTATCACTAACTCTAAAGCAAACCATAGCCCTAACACTGGCACTAAATCTAAAGCAAACCATAGCCTTAACACTAACTCTAAAACAAACCATAGCCTTAACACTAGCACTAACTCTAAAACAAACCATAGCCTTAACACTAGCATTAACTATAAAGCAAACCATAGCCTTAACACTAGCACTAACTATAAAGCAAACCATAGCCTTAACACTGGCACTAACTATAAAGCAAACCATAGCCTTAACACTAGACTAACTCTAAAGCAAACCATAGCCTTAACACTAGCACTAACTATAAAGCAAACCATAGCCTTAACACTAGCACTAACTATAAAGCAAACCATATCCTTAACACTAGACTAACTCTAAAGCAAACCATAGCCTTAACACTGGCACTAATTATAAAGCAAACCATAGCCTTAACACTAACTCAAAAGCAAATCATAGCCTTAACACTAGCACTAACTAAAAAGCAAACCATATCCTTAACACTAGCACTAATTATAAAGCAAACCATATCCTTAACACTAGCACTAATTATAAAGCAAACCATAGCCTTAACACTAACTCTAAAGCAAATCATAGCCTTAACACTAGCACTAACTATAAAGCAAACCATATCCTTAACACTAACTCTAAAGCAAATCATAGCCTTAACACTAGCACTAACTCTAAAACAAACCATAGCCTTAACACTATCACTAACTCTAAAGCAAACCATAGCCTTAACACTAGCACTAACTATAAAACAAACCATAGCCTTAACACTGGCACTAAATCTAAAGCAAACCATAGCCTTAACACTAACTCTAAAACAAACCATAGCCTTAGCACTAGCACTAAATCTAAAACAAACATAGCCTTAACACTAGCACTAACTAAAAAGCAAACCATAGCCTTAACACTAGCACTAACTATAAAGCAAACCATAGCCTTAACACTAGCATTAACTATAAAGCAAACCATATCCTTAACACTATACTAACTCTAAAGCAAACCATAGCCTTAAATAGCACTAATTATAAAACAAACCATAGCCTTAACACTAACTCTACAGCAAATCATAGCCTTAACACTAGCACTAATTATAAAGCAAACCATATCCTTAACACTATACTAACTCTAAAGCAAACCATAGCCTTAACACTAGCACTAATTATAAAACAAACCATAGCCTTAACACTAACTCTACAGCAAATCATAGCCTTAACACTAGCACTAATTATAAAGCAAACCATATCCTTAACACTATACTAACTCTAAAGCAAACCATAGCCTTAACACTAGCACTAATTATAAAGCAAACCATATCCTTAACACTAGCATTAATTATAAAGCAAACCATAGCTTTAACACTAACTCTAAAGCAAATCATAGCCTTAACACTAGCACTAACTATAAAACAAACCATATCCTTAACACTAACTCTAAAGCAAATCATAGCCTTAACACTAGCACTAACTCTAAAGCAAACCATAGCCTTAACACTAGCACTAATTATAAAGCAAACCATAGCCTTAACACTAGCACTAACTATAAAACAAACCATAGCCTTAACACTACCACTAACTATAAAACAAACCATAGCCTTAACACTAGCACTAACTACAAAGCAAACCATAGCCTTAACACTAGCACTAACTACAAAGCAAACCATAGCCTTAACTCTATCACTATCTATAAAGCAAACCATAGCCTTAACACTAGCACTAACTACAAAGCACACCTTAGCCTTAACACTAGCACTAACTCTAAAACAAACCATAGCCTTAACACTATCACTAACTCTAAAGCAAACCATAGCCTTAACACTAGCACTAACTATAAAACAAACCATAGCCTTAACACTATCACTAACTCTAAAGCAAACCATAGCCTTAACACTATCACTAACTCTAAAGCAAACCATAGCCCTAACACTGGCACTAAATCTAAAGCAAACCATAGCCTTAACACTAACTCTAAAACAAACCATAGCCTTAACACTAGCACTAACTCTAAAACAAACCATAGCCTTAACACTAGCATTAACTATAAAGCAAACCATAGCCTTAACACTAGCACTAACTATAAAGCAAACCATAGCCTTAACACTGGCACTAACTATAAAGCAAACCATAGCCTTAACACTAGACTAACTCTAAAGCAAACCATAGCCTTAACACTAGCACTAACTATAAAGCAAACCATAGCCTTAACACTAGCACTAACTATAAAGCAAACCATATCCTTAACACTAGACTAACTCTAAAGCAAACCATAGCCTTAACACTGGCACTAATTATAAAGCAAACCATAGCCTTAACACTAACTCAAAAGCAAATCATAGCCTTAACACTAGCACTAACTAAAAAGCAAACCATATCCTTAACACTAGCACTAATTATAAAGCAAACCATATCCTTAACACTAGCACTAATTATAAAGCAAACCATAGCCTTAACACTAACTCTAAAGCAAATCATAGCCTTAACACTAGCACTAACTATAAAGCAAACCATATCCTTAACACTAACTCTAAAGCAAATCATAGCCTTAACACTAGCACTAACTCTAAAGCAAACCATAGCCTTAACACTAGCACTAATTATAAAGCAAACCATAGCCTTAACACTAACTAAATCATAGCCTTAACACTAGTACTAACTATAAAGCAAACCATAGCCTTAACACTAGCACTAATTATAAAGCAAACCATAGCCTTAACACTAACTATAAAGAAAAACCATAGCCTTAGCACTAGCACTAACTCTAAAGCAAACCATAGCCTTAACACTAGCACTAACTCTAAAGCAAACCATAGCCTTAACACTACCACTAACTCTAAAGCAAACCATAGCCTTAACACTAGCACTAACTCTAAAGGAAACCATAGTCTTAACACTAGCAATAACTCGAAAACAAACCATAGCCTTAACACTAGCACTAACTCTAAAACAAACCATAGCCTTCACACTGGCACTAACTCTAAAGCAAACCATAGCCTTCACACTGGCACTAACTCTAAAGCAAACCATAGCCTAACATTAGCACTAACTCTAAACCAAACCATAGCGTTAACACAAGCACTAACTCTAAAGCAAACCATAGCCTTAACACTAGCACTAACTATAAAACAAACCATAGCAATAACACTAGCACTAACTATAAAAAAAAACATAGCAATAACACTAGCACTAACTCTAAAACAAACCATAGCCTTAATACTAGCACTAACTATAAAACAAACCATAGCCTTAACAATAGCACTAACTATAAAACAAACCATAGCCTTAACACTAGCACTAACTCTAAAGCACACCATAGCCTTAGCACTAACTATAAAGCAAACCATAGCCTTAACACTAGCACTAACTATAAAACAAACCATAGCCTTAACACTATCACTAACTCTAAAGCACACCATAGCCTTAACACTAGCCCTAACTATAAAAAAAACCATAGCCTTAACACTAGCACTAACTATAAAACAAACCATAGCCTTAACACTAGCACTAACTATAAAGCAAACCATAGCCTTAACACTAGCACTAACTATAAAACAAACCATAGCCTTAACACTAGCACTAACTATAAAGCAAACCATAGCCTTAACACTAGCACTAAATATAAAGCAAACCATAGCCTTAACACTAGCACTAACTATAAAAAAAACCATAGCCTTAACACTAGCACTAACTATAAAGCAAACCATAGCCTTAACACTACCACTAACTATAAAACAAACCATAGCCTTAACACTAGCACTAACTATAAAGCAAACCATAGCCTTAACACTAGCACTAACTGTAAAACAAACCATAGACTTAACACTAGCACTAACTCTAAAGCACACCATAGCCTTAACACTAGCACTAGCACTAACTATAAAAAAAAACCATAGCCTTAACACTAGCACTAACTATAAAGCAAACCATAGCCTTAACACTAACACTAACTATAAAACAAACCATAGCCTTAACACTAGCACTAACTATAAAGCAAACCATAGCCTTAACACTAGCACTAACTGTAAAACAAACCATAGACTTAACACTAGCACTAACTCTAAAGCACACCATAGCCTTAACACTAGCACTAACTATAAAACAAACCATAGCCTTAACACTAGCACTAACTCTAAAGCACACCTTAGCCTTAACACTAGCACTAACTATAAAGCAATCCATAGCCTTAACAATAGCACTAACTATAAAAACAAACCATAGCCTTAACACTAGCACTAACTCTAAAGCAAACCATAGCCTTAACACTAGCACTAACTATAAAACAAACCATAGCCTTAACACTGGCACTAAATCTAAAGCAAACCATAACCTTAATACTATCACTAACTATAAAACAAACCATAGCCTTAACACTAGCACTAACTATAAAACAAACCATAGCCTTAACACTAGCACTAACTATAAAACAAACCATAGCCTTAACACTAGCACTAACTCTAAAGCACACCATAGCCTTAACACTAGCACTAACTATAAAACAAACCATAGCCTTAACACTGGCGCTAAATCTAAAGCAAACCATAACCTTAATACTATCACTAACTATAAAACAAACCATAGCCTTAACACTAGCACTAACTATAAAACAAACCATAGCCTTAACACTAGCACTAACTATAAAACAAACCATAGCCTTAACACTAGCACTAACTATAAAACAAACCATAGCCTTAACACTAGCACTAACTCTAAAGCACACCATAGCCTTAACACTAGCACTAACTATAAAACAAACCATAGCCTTAACACTAGCACTAACTATAAAGCAAACCATAGCCTTAACAATAGCACTAACTATAAAACAAACCATAGCCTTAACACTAGCACTAACTCTAAAGCAAACCGTAGCCTTAACACTAGCACTAACTATAAAACAAACCATAGCCTTAACACTAGCACAATCTACAGATATAACATTCTACCTTTAAATCTATTGTTTGCTGGCTGCAGTATGTTGGGTATCAATCTGTTGCAGCCCTTTTTGGTAGTAAAGGTGTTAAACCAAATCTACGACATATTCATTGTTCCCCTGTGTTTTAGTTGTGTTCCTACATTGTCCTATCTTCTAACACAAACTAAAGATGTCTCCATTGCTTCCCCCAAATGAGAAATATTATAACCTGATTAGTAATTCCATTATATATCAACATTTTTGTGGGAAAATAAAGATCTAGATATTTTCTTTTCCTCTTCAGTAGCTCTTTTGTTGGGCATTGAATAAATACTCTCTGTTACATTATACACTTCTCATTGACAACCACGTGAAAGCAGAAGATATAGAAAATAATTGAATGTATTCATATATGTCTATCTAACAACCCATTGTCCTCTCAATACCATACAATTCTCTCATTAGTATGTACAATGAAAAAAAACACTTCCTATAGCATCTGCAGAGAATTGATAAAGCCTCATTACTGCCAGAAACCTTCTGCAACATATATAATCAGTAAATAAAATAATTAACCAATAGTAATGGGAGGATCTTGTCATACTAGAAATTTTACTGGTCATTCTTTTTTCTTTTTGTTATTAATTTTATTTTTTATTATTTTGCTGAATGTAAAAATCAATATATATATACATACACAACATTAATTCCAAATGATATGCCTGAGGGGTTAAATTGGGGGGAATAGTTATATTGTTTGGTTAATAAGCTCCTCTGGTTATAATGATGTACAGGGTGTCCTACCATTCATTTGTCCATCGCCCCCTGTCCAATCCAGACAAGGATAAGGTCCGACAGACATCTCTGAATACGGCAAGCAATACGCTCGCTGTATTCAGCATTCCACCAGCAGCTCACAAGAGCTGCTGGTGCAACGCCGCCCTCTGCAGACTCGCGGCCAATCATCCACCAGCAGGGGGGTGTCAATCAACCTGATCGTACTCGATCGTGTTGATTTCCGGTGATGTCTGTCCGCCTGCTCAGAGCAGGCGGACAGGTTATGGAGCAGCGGTGTCTGTGACCACTGCTTCATAAGTGCTGTTTCTGGTGAGTCTGAAGACTCGCCAGAAACACGGGGCATCAAGCTCCATTCGGAGCTTGATACATATGCCCCATAGTATTAATAATAATGACGGATTATTGGATTTTAGACAAACAGGAGTTGTATTTTCTTATAGGTTATTTTTATTGCTTGAATCCTATAATTTAAGATGTTTGTTAATATTAATTGTCTATTACCTAGATTACGAGTTTTGCGCTAAACAGTTTGCAAAACAAACGCAACAAAAGTTGCGTTATTTCACCCTCCATAGCGCTGCCATTATAAGCTACTGAAAACCCTCCTTGTGCGTGCGATATGGTGGCTTTAAGCTCCATACTGCATAAAAGCCAAGGGCTGCTTTGACGTGCTCGTGCACGCTTTCCCCCATAGACATCAATGGGGAGAGAATGTTAGAAAACAAACTAACACCTGAAGTGCGGAATGGCGAATGCCATAACGCAACCCCATTGATGTCTATGGGGAAAAGAAAGTTACATTTAAACCTAACACCCTAACATAAACCCCAAGTCTAAACACCCATAATCTGCCACCCTGACATCGCCACCACCGTAATAACGTTATTGACCCCTAATCTGCCGTCCCCGTCGTCGCCGACACTAATAAAAGTTATTAACCCCTATTCTGCAGCTCCTGACATCGCTACCACTAAATAAAGTTATTAACCCCTAAATCTCCTGCCTCCCTCATCTCTGCCACTAATTAAACCTATTAACCCCGAAACTGCCGGTCCCCCACATCGCAAAACACTAAATTAAACTATTAACCACTACACCTAACACCCCACTAACTTTAAATTAAAATTACAATATAACTATAAATAAAAACTTACCTGTGAAATAAATATAAACCTAACATTAAACTATAAATTAAACTAACCTTACTATACTAATACAATTAAAAAAACTACCAATTAAAACATCTAAATTACAAACTAACACTACGGAAAAATAAAATATCTAAATTACAACTAAAAAAAACCCAAATCCTACGAAAAATGTTAAAAATCTAATGGCTAGATTACGAGTTGTGCGTTAGAGTAAAAAAGCAGCATTAAGAGGTCCTAACGCTGCTTTTTTACGCCCGCTGGTATTACGAGTCTTGAAGGTTTAGTGTCACCGCACACTTCTTTGGCCTTACCACAAAACGACTTACGTAAACTTCGTAAAGTCTTTTTTCTATGGGACTTCCATAGCGCCAGTATTACGAGTCTGTCCTGGAAGGCCAAAAAGTGAGCGGTACACCCTACCCTGTCAAGAGTCCTAACGCATTTAAAAGTCAGTAGTTATGAGTTTTACACTACAATGCCGTAGCATAAAACTCATAACTAAAGTTCTAAAAAGTACACTAACACCCATAAACTACCTAATAACCCCTAAACCGAGGCCCTCCCGCATCGCAAACACTATAATAAAAATTTTAACCCCTAATCTGCCGCTCCGGACACCGCCGCCACCTACATTATAGTTATGAACCCCTAATCTGCTGCCCCCAACAACGCCGACACCTACATTATATTATTAACCCCTAATCTGCTGCCCCCAATGTCGCCACCACTATAATAAACATATTAACCCCTAAACCGCCGCACTCCCACCTCACAAACATTAGTTAAATATTATTAACCCATAATCTGCCAGCCCTAGCATCGCCGCCACCTACCTACATTTATTAACCCTAATCTGCCGCCCCAAACGTCGCCGCCACTATATTAAAGTTATTAACCCCTAAACCTAAGTCTAACCCTAATAGATCTAAATAAACATTCCTATCATTAACTAAATTATTCCTATTTAAAACTAAATACTTACCTATAAAATAAACCCTAAGCTAGCTACAATATAACTAATAGTTACATTGTAGCTAGCGTAGGGTTTATTTTTATTTTACAGGCAAGTTTGCATTTATTTTAACTAGGTAGAATAGTTATTAAATAGTTATTAACTATTTAAAACTACCTAGCTAAAATAAATACAAATTTACCTGCAAAATAAAACCTGTTACACTAACACCTAACAGTACAATATAATTAAATAAATTAACTAAATTAAATACAATTACCTAAATTAAATTAAATTAGCTAAAGTACAAAAAAACACACTAAATTACAGAAAATAATAAACAAATTACAGATATTTAAACTAATTACACCTAATATAATAGCCCTATTAAAATAAAAATAGAAAAAATCCTATGATTGAGCTTGCATTCTATTGGCTGATTGGAACAGCCAATAGAATGCAAGCTCAATCCTTATTGGCTGATCAGCCAATAGGATTTTTTCTACCTTAATTCCAATTGGTTGATAGAATTCTATCAGCCAATCGGAATCCAAGGGACGCCATCTTGGATGACGTCACTTAAAGGTACCTTCATTCAGCTTTAGTCCGTCGGAAGAAGAGGATGCTCCGCGTCGGATGTCTTGAAGATGGACCCGCTCCGCGCTGGATGGATGAAGATAGAAGATGCCGTCTGGATAAAGACTTCTCCTGGCTTCATTGAGGACTTCGGCCCGGCTTGGATGAAGACGTCTCCCGGTAAGTCGATCTTCAGGGGGTTAGTGTTAGGTTTTTTAAGGGTGTATTGGGTGGGTTTTATTTTTAGGTTAGGGTTTGGACGGCAAAAGTGCTAATTGCCCTTTTAAGGGCAATGCCCATCCAAATGCCCTTTTCAGGGCAATGGATAGCTTAGGTTTTTTTAGATAGTATTTTATTTGGGGGGTTGGTTGTGTGGGTGGTGGGTTTTACTGTTGGGGGGGTTGTTTGTATTTTTTTTTACAGGTAAAAGAGCTGATTACTTTGGGGCAATGCCCCGCAAAAAGCCCTTTTAAGGGCTATTGGTAGTTTAGTTTAGGCTAGGGTTTTTTTATTTTGGGGGTGCTTTTTATTTTAATAGGGCTATTAGATTAGGTGTAATTCGTTTAAATATCTGTAATTTGTTTATTATTTTCTGTAATTTAGTGTGTTTTTTTGTACTTTAGCAAATTTAATTTAATTTAGGTAATTGTATTTAATTTAGTTAATTTATTTATTTATATTGTAGTGTTAGGTGTTAGTGTAAGGTTAGGTTTTATTTTACAGGTAAATTTGTATTTATTTTAGCTAGGTAGTTATTAAATAGTTAATAACTATTTAATAACTATTCTACCTAGTTAAAATAAATACAAACTTGCCTGTAAAATAAAAATAAACCCTAAGCTAGCTACAATGTAACTATTAGTTATATTGTAGCTAGTTTAGGATTTATTTTATAGGTAAGTATTTAGTTTTAAATAGGAATAATTTAGTTAATGGTAGGAATGTTTATTTAGATCTATTTAAATTTTATTTAATTTAGTGGGTGTTAGGTTTAGGGTTAGACTTAGGTTTAGGGGTTAATAACTTTAATATAGTGGCGGCGACGTTGGGGGCGGCAGATTAGGGGTTAATAAATGTAGGTAGGTGGCGGCAATGTTAGGGCCGGCAGATTAGGGGTTAATAATATTTAACTAATGTTTGTGAGGCGGGAGTGCGGCGGTTTAGGGGTTAATATGTTTATTATAGTGGTGGCGACATTGGGGGCGGCAGATTAGGGGTTAAAAAGTGTAGGTAGGTTGCAGCGACATTGGGGGCAGCAGATTAGGGGTTAAAAAGTGTAGGTAGGTTGTGGCGACATTGGGGACGGCAGATTAGGGGTTAATAAATATAATGTAGGTGTCGGCGATGTTGGGGGCAGCAGATTAGGGGTTCATAACTAAAATGTAGGTGGCGGCGGTGTCCGGAGCGGCAGATTCGGGGTTAATAATATAATGTAGGTGTCGGCGATGTCGGGGGTGGCAGATTAGGGGTGTTTAGACTCGGGGTTTATGTTAGGGTGTTAGGTGTAAACATAAATTTTATTTCCCCATAAGAATCAATGGGGCTGCGTTACTGAGTTGTACGCTTTTTTTTTGCAGGTGTTAGACTTTTTTTCAGCTGGCTCTCCCCGTTGATTCCTTTGGGGAAATTGTGCACGAGCATGTTACACCAGCTTACCGCTGACTTAAAGGGACAGTCAACACCAGAATTTTTGTTGTTTAAAAAGATAGATAATCCCTTTATTACCCATTCCCCAGTTTTGCAAAACCAACACTGTTATATTAATACACTTTTAACTTCTGTGACTTACTTGTATCTAAGCCTCTTCTGACCGCCCCTAATCACATGACTTTTAGTTATTATCTATTGACTTGCATTTTAGCCAATTAGAGCAGTGTCTGCCACTAGCCACGGGCGTGATCACAATGCTATCTATATGGCCTACATGAGCTTGCTCTCCCCTGCTGTGAAAAGTAAATAAAATAGAGGCGGCCTTCAAGGGCTTAGAAATTATCAGATGAGCCTTCCTAGGTTTGCTTTCAACTAGAATACCAAACGAACAAAGCAACATTGTTGATAAAAGTAAATTGGAAAGTTGTTTAAAATTACATGCCCTTTTTGAAAAATGAAAGGTTTTTTTGGACTTGACTGTCCCTTTAAGCAGCACTGGTATTGGAGTGCAGTAATGAGAAAAATTTTGCTCAACGCTCACTTCTTGTCTTTTAACAACGGGTTTCTGAAAACTCGTATTACCAGCGCTGCAGGTAAGTGAGCGGTGAGAGAAAACTGCTCATTAGCACCGCACAGCCTCTAACGTAAAACTCGTAATCTAGGTGAATGTTTACCAAAAATAATAAACACTAAAATCACGAAAAATAAAAAACACTCGGCTAGATTATGAGTTGTGCGTTAGGGTTAAAAAGCAGCGTTGAGAGGTCCCAACTCTGCTTTTTAACGCCCGCTGGTATTACGAGTCTTGAAATGACAGGCTCACCGCTCACTTTTTTGGCCAGACTCAGAAATACCGCAAATCCACTTACGTCAATTGCGTATCCTATATTTTCAATGGGACTTGCATAACGCCAGTATTACCAGTCTTCCAAAAAGTGAGCGGTACAGCCTCTCCTGTCAAGCCTGGTACCGCATTTAAAAGTCAGTAGTTAAGAGTTTTATGGGCTAACGCCGTAGCATAAAACTCTTAACTAAAGTGCTAAATAGTACACTAACACCCATAAACTACCTATTAACCCCTAAACCGAGGACCCCCCCACATCGCAAACACTAAAATACAATCTGCCGAACCGGTCATCTCCGCCACTATAAAAAATATATTAACTCCTAAACCGCCGCACTCCTGCATAGCAAACACTAGTTAAATTTTATTAACCCCTAATCTGCCGTCCCTAACATCGCCGCCACCTACCTACATTTATTAACCCTTAATCTGCCGCCCCCAACATCGCCGCAACTATATTAAATGTATTAACCCCTAAATCTAAGTCTAACCCTAACCCCCCTAACTTAAATATAATTTAAATAAATCTAAATAATATAACTACAATTAACTAAACTCCTATTTAAAACTAAATACTTACCTATAAAATAAACCCTAAGCTAGCTGCAATATAACTAATAGTTACATTGTAGCTAGTTTAGGATTTAGTTTTTATTTTACAGGCAACTTTGTATTTATTTTAACTAGGTAGAATAGTTATTAAATAGTTATTTACTATTTAATAGCTACCTAGTTAAAATAAAGCCAAATTTACCTGTAAAATAAAACCTAACCTAGTTAGTTTATTTTTTTCGTAGTGTTAGGTTTTTCTACATTTGTAATTTAGATATTTTAATTGGTAATTTTTTTTATTTTATTAGAATAGTAATGTTAGGTTAATTTATAGTTTAATGTTAGGTTTATTTTTATTTCACAGGTAAGTTTTTCTTTATTTAAATAAAGTTATATTGTAATTTTAATTTAAAGTTAGAGGGGTGTTAGGTTTAGGGGTTAATAGTTTAATTTAATGTTTTGCGATGTGGGGGCCGGCGGTTTAGGGGTTAATAGGTTTATTTAGTGGCAGATATATGGAAGGCCAGAGGTTTAGGGGTTAATAACTTTATTTAGTGGTGGTGATCTCGTGGAGCAGCGGAATAGGGGTTAATAACCTTATTATAGTGGTGGTGATGACGGGGAGCGGTGGTTTAGGGGCTAATATATTTAAAAAGTGTTGGCGGTGTGGGTGGGCAGCAGATTATGGGTTAATAGGTTTATTTAATACTCGCGATGTGGGTGGGCAGCAGATTAGAGTTTAATAGGTTTAATATAGTGTTTGTGGTGTGGGAGTGCAGCGGTTTACAGGTTAATATATTTAAATAGTGTTGGCAATGTGGGTGGGCGGCAGATTAGGGCATAATAACTTTTTTGAATAGTCGCGATGTGGGTGGGCAGCAGATAAGGGGTTAATAGGTTTAATGTAGTGTTTGCGATGCGGGAGTGCATCGGTTTAGGGGTTAATATATTTAAATAGTGTTGGTGATATGGGTGGGCGGCAGATTAGGGGTTAATAACTTCATTGAATAGTCGCAATGCGGGTGGGCAGCAGATTAGGGGTTCATAGGTTTAATATAGTGTTTGCGATGCGGGAGAGCCACGGTTTAAGGGTTAATAGGTAGTTTATGGGTGTTAGTTTACTTTGTAAAATTTTAGTTATGAGTTTTGTAAAACTACTGCTTTCAGATGGCGGTATGGATCATTTTGCTATAGGCT
Organism: Bombina bombina; assembly: GCF_027579735.1. Taxonomy (NCBI): domain Eukaryota; kingdom Metazoa; phylum Chordata; class Amphibia; order Anura; family Bombinatoridae; genus Bombina; species Bombina bombina. The sequence goes on from NC_069508.1 coordinate 31,329,916, forward strand.
GTAACGCAAGCATTTTAGCCAAGCCGCACAACCGGTAATACCGGCACTATGGAAATCCCACACAAAAACGTCATTTTTTTGAGTGCGGGATTGACTTTGCGTTACAGGCTAAAATGCTTGCACTATAACTATACCGACACGACTCGTAATAGTGCGTTACTGCTTTTACGCTGAAATTGCCATTTTTTCAGTGTTTAAAGTAGCAATGCAAAACTCGTAATCTAGGTGTATATTAGCTATTCCTATTAGAAATAATGGTAATAAAACCAAATCCATATATATAACCAAATGCCTGTATGGACAAAATTTGGCCAAACTTGGCCAAACTCAACATTTGAATAAATCTGAAACATATCTATTGGAAACAAAGAATTTTTCGCCTGTAGCCTGTGTATATGTCTATTTAAAATGATATGCTCTAAATAATGAAAGACATGTCTTTGTAAAACTTTCTTTCAAATTAATTTGTATATCTGGGAAAATTGTTTGACATTTCTAAAATAAATATTGAATATGTTTGTATATTAAGATAATGTAGTTTACTTATTTATGTATTGGTGTTTTATTCTATAAGGTAATACTTATATATGATGAGCTCTATTTCAATCTGTTTTCTCGTGAATTGCCTTGCACAGCTTTTCATGAGATTTTTAGATTCAAACCCATTCCAAACACTTTGAAAATCCTGTAATACCCAAATGTATCTTATGCTTTCAAATGAACTTGTATGGCAAAAAAATCAATTCAACACCAGTATTCAAATCATTAAAAAAAAAATCCTGCAACTTTTCAAATGTTTTTTTTTACTTTTCTACACCTTCAATAAGCTGAAAATACTCTGCACTGCTTTTTATTCAGTATTAGAAATGTTCTGCATGCTCAGTTTACATTTGAAAGGGATATAAAATGCTATTACATTATAACATAAAAGGCCCCATGAACTAATGGCTCAATTACAAGTGGCATATTATTGAGCGCTTTGGCTTAAGCGTTAATATAATCAGAAGTAATCTTTTTGTGCAAATAGTCTTCACATACCGGAAAATGTTATTGTTATAGGTACAGATATATATTTTACAGTAACACTATTTTTTATATATATATATATATAAATATATATTTAATTATAGAAATTGTGAATCTATGTGAAGAATATAGGAATGTAAAATATACGGGTTTTGCAATGTAGGTTTAACACAGTGTCTGGTTATTGCACATGGAGAATTAATGTACTCATCTGGTGTTATATGTGCAAACCCGAAATGAGTACATTAATTCTTCATGTGCGCTAACCTAACATGAGTTATCTAAAGGTACTTTATGTATTTATTAAATATAAAATATTAATACATAATAATTCTAGATGTACTAACAAATTCTAATGACTCCATAGAATTTACAGTATATATTTATATGTACTGTATGTATATATATATATATATATACATATATATATATATATATATATATATAAGCACAGAGAGAAGCACACTCACAGGAATTAACAACCAGCTCAATACCATTGTTAGCCTGTTCTATGGCGATTTAACACCTGGGTGCAGCTTCCTTTTAGTCCAGTAATGATTTTCGCAGAGTAGAACTTTCCTGTAGTATATCAGTCTGATTCCACCTATTACTGGTCAGTCCAGTGCCAAAATACCAGGCAATTCCTCTCTGAACAAGGAACACAGGAACCCCAGACGATCGTTTCTGCCTTCATTGGGCCTCGTCAGTGAGGTGTAGCCATATTCCTCTAAGCACACTGAGCAATTGTCCAAATTGGGACCAATTAGCCATTTTCCCTCACTGATGTCATGTGACTCATTAGTGTTACAAGGTATCAGGTGTGAATGGGGAGCAGGTGTGTTAAATTTGGTGTTATCGCTCTAACACTCTCTCATACTGGTCACTAGAAGTTCAACATGGCACCTCATGGCATGGATCTGAAAAATAATTGTTGCTTTACATAAAGATGGCCTAGGCTATAAGAAGATTGCCAAGACCCTGAAACTGAGCTGCAGCATGATGGGCAAGACCATACAGCGGTTTCACAGGACAGGTTCCACTCAGAACAGGCCTCGCCATGGTCAACCAAAGAGGTTGAGTGATAGGTGCTCATCATCATATCCAGAGGTTGTCTTTGGCAAATTCTGCAGAGGTCGGAGGGGTCGGGGTCAGCCTGTCAGTGCTCAGATCATACGCTGCACACTGCATCAAATTGGTCTGCATGGCTGTCATCCCAGAAGGAAGCCTCTTCTAAAGATGATGCACAAGAAAGCCTGCAAACAGTTTGCTGAAGACAAGCAGACTAAGGACATGGATTACTGGAACCATGTCCTGTGGTCCAATGAGACCAAGATAAACTTATTTGGTTCAGATAGTGTCAAGCATGTGTGGTGGCAACCAGATGAGGACTACAAAGACAAGTGTGTCTTGCCTACAGTCAAGCATGGTGGTGGGAGTGTCATGGTCTGGGCCTGCATAAGTGCTGCCGGCACTGGGGAGCTACAGTTCATTGAGGGAACCATGAATGCCAAAATGTACTGTGACATACTGAAGCAGAGCATGATCCCCTCCCTTCGGAGACCGGGCCGCAGGGCAGTATTCCAACATAACGACCACAAACACACCTCCAAGACAACCACTGCCTTGTTAAAGAAGCTGAGGGTAAAGGTGATGGACTAGACAAGCATGTCTCCAGACCTAAACCCTATTGAGCATCTGTGGGGCATCCTTAAACGGAAGGTGGGGGAGCGGTCCATGATGTCATCATGGAGGAGAAGAAGAGGACTCCAGTAGGAACCTGTGAAGCTCTGGTAAACTCCATGATGAAGAGGGTTAAGGCAGTGCTGGAAAATAATGGTGGCTGCGCAAAATATTGACACCTTGGGCCCAATTTGGGTGTTTCCACTTAGGGGTGTACTCACTTTTGTTGCCAACGGTTTAGACATTAATGGTTGTGTGTTGAGTTATTTTGAGGGGACAGCAAATTTACACTGTTATACAGGCTGTACACTCACTACTTTACATTGTAGCAAAGTGTCATTTCTTCAGTGTTGTCACATGAAAAGATATAATAAAATATTTACAAAAATGTGAGGGGTGTACTCACTTTTGTGAGATATTGTGTATATATATGTATATATATATATATATTACAGTAAAAATATTACAGTATCTATTATAATTATTAACATTTTTTACAATATTTCATACATTGTTACCAATGAACCAGGGAACTCTGGGTAAGATATGCAAATTATATATACAGTATCGCTTTTTTCTTTTTGCTTTGAAGTTCTATGTTTGACCACAGCAATCCCCTTTATGAGGTTATGGGGTAGTTACAGCAAGACAAACCACTTCTGGACAGCTGTTTCGAGTTTATTAACTCTCATGAGCAGAAGATAGGTTCGATTTGCTGCTTAGTGATGGTTGTTTCATAATATATAGAAATATTTATATATTTATTTTATTTATTTTTTATTTTCCTTTTTTCTTAATATCAAATTAACAGTACACCACAATTTACACTTGAATACAATCATTTAAATGATATTTTATGATTACAGTGAAGTGTTTGGATATGTATGAGTGTTTGTAGCATAAATTAAGTGAATAAAAAAAGTTGTGAATTTTTTTTATTCTTCCATCTAATTAATATATAGCCCCTAAACTTGTGTTTTTTAAAATATAATTTATCATTTTACTATGGCAATGACACAACTCTCATTATTTATTTAACACACTTCAAATATTATTAAAATAAATCCATTTAATTCTCCAGAAATAAAGCCAAGTCTATGTTACTAGCTTCTGATGACAGACAATATTTATAAACCCCAAGGAATAGGAATGTCATTTTGCTGTTAATGCAGTGTGAATCATTATCTGGCAACTGACCAACGCAATAGTATAAAGCTTTAATATCAATATTAATATTATCTTTACCAAAGCAGCAATACTCAGTGGAGAGTACAGTTTCATGAGATGAAACTAGTTAAAGCATTGACTTGTCAGATATGACTGTATATCCCCTTTATTCTGACAAGAAGTTATGGGTTAGACTCTGACCTTGAAAAAATGTGACAAAAATGTCAATATTCTACTTCAAATGGATCATAATTTAAATACACATTTCTTGCTCCGTATCATATTTAATAGATAATATTTCCCTTCCTATTGTGGTCTTTAAAAAGCCAAAACAATCCATATACTGTAATTTACATGAAATGGGACAATTTACTTCAATAACAAATAGCAAATGGATTAAGCACATTGTAATGCCCTTGAGCCAGGCAAGATTAAGAGTAATATCTGAGCAAGGCATAGATGTTGATTGGCTGCTATGTGTGTATGATGCCATTGATTGGCTTAGTATCCATATCCCATTCACAGGCAGCAATGCATTTTGCCTCCCAAGTGTGACTTTAACAAACTAGAAAGAATATAATACTGTTGTACTAACTAGTAGTGTATATATAAAATATCATTCGATACAAGAGTTTTCCCCACGATACAGAAGTTTTAAATCACATCTCACAATAATAACAGAATTAATGTTCAGTTATTATTGAATAAAAGGAACATTAATGACAATAATGATACATCTTAAGTGGGTTACAACGTCAGCTTATGTATTAAGGTAAACACTTGGGAATGCTTTAAATAGATAAAAGAATTGCATTTACATAATGTGAAATTGGAGAGATACATGGCAGATGGCATTTCAAGTAGAAAAGAACTGATGACTGCACTTAGGTAGGAGACAAACTGCTGGGATGTGAAATGTAACTTAGATATATGCAAAATTGCAGAAAAAAGAAACTTATCAGAAAGGGTATAATGATTAGAAAAATATATCATCCATTTAGCTCACTAAGAGAATTTTTTTTTAGAAAGAGAAATATGATCAATTGTTTTTATATATAGAGCATGTGAGTGATGGGGGCTGCAGGGTCAGTGGGTTGTGGTAAGGTCTAATTTATGGGCATGTGGATTACAGGGGCTGGAGGGCCAGTGGTATGTTCTGAGGTCTGATCTTGTCATGTGGATGACAGGGGCTGCAGGGCTAGGGGTTTGTAATGATTTCTGATATGGCATGTGGATGACAGGGACTGCAGGGTTAGTGGTTTATAGTGATGTCTGATATGGCATGTGGATGACAGGGACTGCAGGGTTAGCAGTTTGTAGTGATGTCTGATATGGCATGTGGATGACAGGGACGGCAGGGTTAGTGGTTTATAGTGATGTCTGATATGGCATGTGGATGACAGGGACTGCAGGGTTAGCAGTTTGTAGTGATGTCTGATATGGCATGTGGATGACAGGGACTGCAGGGTTAGTGGTTTATAGTGATGTCTGATATGGCATGTGGATGACAGGGACTGCAGGGTTAGCAGTTTGTAGTGATGTCTGATATGGCATGTGGATGACAGGGACTGCAGGGTTAGCAGTTTGTAGTGATTTCTGATATGGGCATGTGGATGACAGGGGCTGCAGGGTTAGTGGTTGGTAGTGAGGTCTGATATGGTCATGTGGCTGACAGGGGTTGCAGGGTTAGTGGTTTGTAGTGATTTATGACATGGGCATGTGGATGACAGGGGCTGCAGGGTTAGTGGTTGGTAGTGAAGTTTGATATGGACTAGTGGATGACAGGGGCTGCAGGGCCAGTGGTTTGTAGTGAGGTCTAATATAGGCATGTGGATAACAGGGGCTGCAGGGATGGTCTTTTGGGAGTTGACCTAAAGTTATATGGGGGCATATAGTTATAATAGAAAGTGCACTGTAGTGTTGCTTTAGAACCCTATAATGATCTCCTCTAAAATATCAGAATATCCCTCTAATAAATGCAGTATAAATCATAGCACATTTTTTTGAAATTCATTATCTAGTGAACTGTCACTCTCTACCAGCTAGACTGCCCATTAACCCATCTGTCTTCACATTTTAGATGTTATTAATCCTAATGCTCTTTGCATATTTAAATATTATTTTACTGATTCGACAGTGTAGTTTCTACTGAGAGGCTGTTTTGTAAATGTAATTCCCTTTCTGTTATTTATTGTTTTTAAATATACTGTATGTTGAACATCACCTTAGGGCTAGGACATGGTAATGTTTCAGAATAATATCCATCTTTGTGAATAGGAAAGTAAATCAACATTTAGTTAATTCATTATTCCTTATTTATTATATTTAAATTCCATGGAGTCTGAGTCATTTATAACTTTCAGGGTTTTTTGTTTTCAATGTTCTCATTTCCATTTCCAGTCATCATGACCTCTTCATCTACTGTTATGGAAGATTTCCTTGATAAATGTGAGTGAAAGACAATATAGTACACTGGGGTTTTCTATACTGTTGTCATTCTACCTTCTTTCCTCAAAGTTGTATTTTTGTTTGTATTTTATTTTAGCAATTTCATAAGGGAGAGCTCTGAGGAAATGTGCAGTGATGGACAACCAATATGTCAGTTGCATCAATGAGTTGGCTGCAGCATTTTGATGGGGTGATTAAGTAAACTCATATAGAGTTTTTAGAATTACTCACAAGTCTCTGTTATCATATAAACATGTATTTTAATGACAGATAGGAACCAATGGACCCAACAACTTCACCATTTTTTTCTGAACTGTAATGTTAAATAGATCTTATGACAGCCTTGTGTATTTCCCAGGTATTCTTTGCCCTTACTATATTTGTCCTTACTACCCTTTACTAGAAGTCTTTTAATTGTTCCTGTCAATGGCTGTAAAGAGGAGCCCCAAGACAGCTCAGCATCTGATGTCAGAACTAGTGGACCCATGCTGGAGATGTTTACATGAGCCAGCTCAGTAAGGAGCTTTGTGTTGGAACTCCATGACACAGTGAAAGATGAGCAGAGACAGTACAAGAGCTGAGTGACTTATGTGTTTTTCTTGCTTGCTACCAAACAATATGATATGTCATTCAGTTCAATCTTTTACCGCCTTACTCTGCATGTCTTATGCACTATTGATTAATGCTATTCCATACAAATGTAGCACCCTCTCCTTTGAGGAAATCAGACTTTTAACTAGGTTTTGTTCATAACAGGTTCATTAATGTGCCCTCTTCCTTGTTCCTACAACATTCTAAGCAAACCTAATATTCATCTATCCTGTTTTTCTACATTATCTATTCCACTTTATCCAGCAGAAAGCTCAAAAAGCTGACCTTAGTCTACAGGATTTTTACTAACGCAGATCCCCTTGAATTTTTACTTTTTCTTTAAATACTTACTCAACCTTCCTCTATAGTCATCTCATAACTTACTCTTCTCGAGTCTTCTCTGCGTAACTACCATTTAAGTTCATCCAGATTCATCCCCAATCTTTATATCCCTTTGTGGTTTCTGAAAACTCTGTTATTCAAAAAAATTTGTCACTTACCCTTCCTTAAATGTCCAACACCACCAATTAGTCCAATTTAGCAATTTGTCTTTGACACATAAAAATCTTTGTACCTTATGATCCTCATTCAAGCAATTTGCTCATTTTTGCACTATAATATGCCAATTTTGGAATCGCTTGAACAAGACCCTCATCATTGGTTTTTATATCAGTACACAGGTTTAATGCTCTGAATATTCTGGCAATCTAAGAGAGATTAGGAGACCACTGAAAAGGGCTAGGAAACAGCAACAAGCAGACACTCCCCCTCCCCCTTCCCCTGCATATACTGTAAAAAGACCCATTACACAACCAGGAGTCTGTATACATCAGTATACATCTAACATTTTGGGGCTTGGCTAGAAGTCTGAAAACCAGCACAATGTTATTTAAAAATAAGAAAAACTATACATTTTTACAAAAATAGCTCCCAGATGGGCTATATAAATGGATTATCAACAAACTTTCATGCAAAGAAACATCTAGTGTACAACGTCCGTTTAATATTTATAACAATAATAATAATTATAATAATAAAATAAATAGTTTCACTAACAGCTTCCTGATAGGGATATGGAAACCAAAATGAAACATTTCTGATTCAGGTAGAGTGAACAATAAAAAAAAAAAATCCAAATTATTTCTACAATCAAATCTGCCTCTGTCTCTTGGTCTCACTGGTCATAATTTAGCTCCTTTCTATGGTAGAATATGTAGGTAGGCTCAGGAGCCTATAACACTGTTACAAACACAGTTGCTGTATAGTACTTAAAGGCACATTATATACTCATTTTTTCTTTGCATAAATGTTTTGTAGATGATTTATTTATATAGCCCATAAAGTTATATTTTAAAATAAATGTATAGTTTTGCTTATTTTTAAATAACATTGCTCTGATTTTCAGACTCCTAACCAAGCCCCAAAGTTTTATGTGAATACGGTCAGCTACCTTCTCCAGCTTGCTCCTGTTTGTGTAAAGGGTCTTTTCATATGCAAAAGAAGGGGGAGGGGGGGAGTGTCTTATTTCCCACTTGCAGTGGGCTTTCCAGCTACCTTTTCAACAGAGCCAAACTGACAACTTCTAAGTAAGTTTTTAAACAGTTTTATACTGGATTTTTATATCAGTATCTGTGCATCTTATTCTTTATACTAGTGTCTATTACATGCAGTTATATGAAAATGAGTGTATACTGTCCCTTTAAAGGGACATAAAACCAAAAATGGTTTTTTTTTCATGATTCAGATAGAGAATACAATTAAAAAAAAACTTTCCAATTTACTTCTATCATCAAACTGTATTTGTTTTCTTGTTATCCTTTGTTGGAAAGCAGGGATATAAGCTCAGGAATGTGCACTTGCTTCAGTCATGTGCACACCACCTACATAGGTTTCTCTTCAACAAAGAATAACATGAAAACGAAGCAAATTTGATAATAGAAGTAAATTGGCAACTTTTTGAAAATGTTATTCTCTATCTGAATCATGAAAGAACAAGTTTGGGGTTCATGCCCCTTTAAGACATGCAGCACACCTGTTCTTTTAAACTAGTAGCTACAAATCAGCCAATAAGCATCAGTAGAAACTACCTATCAGCCAATGTGCATTAGGAGGAAGTATATAAATTATACTTTTATTATTTTTATTTTTAATTTAAACAACTTTTACTTCACATCCATCCTACCAAAAAAATCCCTGTATTAAAATGCTGCTTTTTCACATTGATTCTATTTTTTATTACAATGTCTCTTTTAAGGCGCATTAAACATCTCTTGCTTCTGTTTAAACCTTGTGCTTGTTGTTTCACTTTCCCCAGAGAGGCCAAAAAGCAAAACCTGTAAAATGCTGCAAATGACCTAAACCGGTTTGCAGCATTTGCAGGTTTGGCTTTTGGCCTCTCTAAGGGAGCGTAGCACAAAACGATTGTTTTACACAAAAGGTGTTTAATGTCCTTTTTAAAGGGTGATGAAAGTCAATAATTATTTGTTTTCATGATTCAGATAGAGAATACAATTTTCAACAACTTTCCAATTTACTTCTATTATCTAAAATGCCTCAATCTCTTGGTATCCTTTGTTGAAAAAGCAGCAATACCTTACTGGGAGCTAGCTGAATGCATTGGCTGAGCCAATAACATGAGACATGTGTGCAGCCACCAACCAGTAGCTCCTGAGCCTACCTAGGTATGCTTTTCAACATAGGATACCAAAAAGAACAAAACAATTTAGATAATCCATGTAAATTGCAAATTTGTTTAAAATCACACACTCTTTGTCAATCATGAAAGAAAAAATCTGTGTTTTATGTTTCTTTAAGTGACCTTTGTGTTTACCTGTATGTATGAAAACATTTTTATAATTGCAGCCGGCATATATCAAAATAAGGTATTCAGGGCAAAAAATACTATAGAGTATGGAAGCTCAAAAAATATTTAAAGGGACACTGAACCCAATTTTTTTTCTTCCGTGATTCAGATAGAGCATGCAATTTTAAGCAACTTTCTAATTTACTCCTATTATCAAATTTTCTTCATTCTCTTGGTATCTTTATTTGAAATGCAAGAATGTAAGTTTAGATGCCTGCCCATTTTTGGTGAACAACCTAGGTTGTTCTTGCTGATTGGTGGATTAATTGATCCACCAATAAAAAAGTGCTGTCCAGAGGTCTGAACCAAAAAAAAAAAAGCTTAGATGCCTTCTTTTTCAAATAAAGATAGCAAGAGAACGAAGAAAAATTGATAATAAGAGTAAATTGAAAAGTTGCTTAAAATTGCATGCTCTATCTGAATCACGAAAGAAAAAATTTGGGTTCATTGTCCCTTTAAGCTTCTATCATATTCATGATTGGTTTTGCTTCAAGGCAAAACATAGGGAGAAATTATGCACTAATTAGATCTCTTTTACTTTCTCTGTCTATGTTTTCCAAGAAGGACTAATTTATCCTTGTACATAATACATGGACACTGCATGAATAAAAGATTTCTGTTTTTATTTGTTTTTGTTCTAATCAAAGGGTTATGCAAACAAAAGGTTAGTTAGCCCTATCGTAAAACAGCCCCCCCACCCAAAAAAAAAGATCTTCTACATATAGAAATATATATACATATTACAAATTGTTAAGAGAAAGAGTATGTACTATAACAGTTTAAGCTTCCAAATGTAGGAGATGGTTAAGATGGAATTTTTTTTTTCTCTAGGCAAAAGCTACTGTTATTTTCCCCAATGGGTATAATTATGCCTTGCATTTCAAATGCTCAAACAAACAGATATAATATACGGCTCTCACAGAACCTGTTCTGCTCTTCCAATTGACAGCAGGTGCATCAACTACATGCTTTTAGAAACATATTGACAATTATAGCTTTATGATAATGAAATTGAATTTGAAGAGTAATGAATAACTAAATTCTTTTATTTTATGAACCTTAGGCAATTCCGGGCTATACATCAGGAGAGGAAAAAAAATAGTACCAGCCTTTTTCAAGCACAATGTGATTAAAAACAAGGTAGATTATGATTACCAGCATTTTATACGATTTTCATATTTTATCTAACATTTGTATTTTAGGTCAAGATTGATTTAGGGTTTAGAATCAGATTTTTAGAATTTTGAAGATTTGTACTTGATATGAAATTAAAGAGAAAATTGAATACAAAAATGAGGAATTCTAATTTCTTAGAGCTTTTCATTTTTGCATCTTTGATCTAAGCTAAATGCAAACCAAAAAATTCTCCCATGATTTAGCATATAGTTTTAAAAACTTTCCTATTTACCTCTAATATCAATTTTGCTTTATTCTCTTGGTATCCTTTATTGAAGGAGCAGCAATGCACTACTGGGAGATAGCTGAACATATTAAGCGAATGATACGAGGTATATATGTGCAGCCACCAATCATCAGCTAGCTCCCAGCTTCTGAGCCTACCTAGGTTTTTAACAAAGGCTATCAAGAGAATGAAGCAAATTAGAAGTACATTGGAAAATTGTTTAAAATTGTATGCTCTATCTGAATCATGAAAGACAAGGGTTTAATATCTCTTTAAGCCTCCAAAACACAAAACCTCTTGGGAACCACAAGCACTGCAGCTCCTGAGTAGGGCATGGGCAGCCAGCCAATCAGGAGCTGTAGTCACATGTAGGCACCAATCACCAGTGACTTCCTGCTTGGGAGATGCAGACCTTGCAGCAGGACTTTTGTGAGGGTTAAACACATAGGGGTTGATTGCATTCGGTGGTTTGATAATTATTGGGATGTAAACTACTGCAGATGAGCAGTTTTTTGCATTGTCTTTTTATTATGTATTTATTGATTATGCAAATCTACTGTTTTTATTGGTCCTTTAAAGGGATATAAAACTACATTTTTATTTTTATTTTATGATTGAGATGCAATTTTGAACAGTTTCCAATTTACTTGTATTATCTAATTTGTTTCGTTCTTTTGCTATCCTTTTCTGAAGATAATACCTAAGTAGGCTTGGTAGAGCACTTCTGGGAGCTAGCTGCTAATAGGTGGCTGCACATATATGCCACTTGTTATCGGCTAACCTAATGTGTTCAGCTAGCACCCAGTAGTATATAACTTTTCCTTCAACAAAGGATACTAAGGGAACAAAGCAAATTTGCTAATATAAATAAATAGGAAGGTTGTTTAAAATTGTATGATCTTTTTGAATCATGAAAGAAATGTTTTGGGTATCACATCCCTTTAAGTATTGTGATCAACCCTAATGTAGTTTAAAGACACAGAGAACTATTTTATGTGGTTTTCAGGAGGTAACAATTTTGTGTTTCAGGGATATTAAAGGGACACTGAACCCAATTTTTTTCTTTCATGATTCAGATAGAGCATGGCATTTTAATCAACTTTCTAATTTACTCCTATTATCAATTTTTCTTCGTTCTCTTGCTATCTTTATTTTAAAAACAGGAATGTAAATTTTAGCAGCCAGCCCATTTTAGGTTCAGCACCATGGATAGTGCTTGCTTATTGGAGGCTTACATTTACCCACCAATAACCAAGCATAACCCAGGTTCTCAACCAAAAATGGGCCGGCTCCTATGCATCACATTCCTGCTTTTTAAATAAAGATAGCGAGAGAACGAAGAAAAATTGATAATAGGAGTAAATTAGAAAGTTGCTTCAAATTGCATGCTCTGTCTGAATCATGAAAGAAAAAAATTGTGTTTAGTGTCCCTTTAACAGCAGAAGCATTTTAGGAGTGTGATTTCTAAAAAAAACACACTGACAATACTGGATGAAGTTTTGAAATTATCTATCTTCATAATGATCTCACTTCTAAAATCTGCTTACATTTGTTGGTGCTTTTTTAATTGAAATATAATAATAAGAAAAAAGAAAATAAAGAGTTAAAAGGAACATGAAACTCATAAACTTTCAGTCAGCATTATCCTTCATTGAACAGCATACCCAAATAAGCTTGGGAGCATGCACGGTGTGTGAAGCAGTACAGGACAGCAGTGATGTAACAATGTTTGTAACAATGTTATACATTGTTGCAAAAACTGCTGGCATGTTGCAATCAAAAGTGTATAACATTGATATAAACTGCTATATCGTGCTCAAAATATGTGTACACTTTATAACAAGAAAAATTAAATAATTGTATTAAAGTAGCAAATCAGATTTTTTGTTTTTAAAAGGGCACGCTCTGTGTAAATTATGTAAATTTAATTTTAAGTTTCATATCCATTTAAACAAAATGAGTACACATTATAAAGTCACCAAGGATACTGTCCAAATTCAGCAACCGAGTATATTTAATCACATAAAAAAACAACCTGGCAATTTGCAATCCTACAAGATTTTGAAATATTTTCATTAGAAATCTGATTATGCAAAATATTTTAGTGAACAGTGGCCAAAGTTATTTGAAAAGGTTTCTACATTTTTCATTCATTGAATAAAAAAACTATAGATTCCAAAAAATCAATGCATGGTCTAATTTTCTTTTTAAATCAGATTTAGAATATTTGCTTGACAGTATGTATATTGGAAAATATATGTACTGTAATGCTTTCTTGGCCTTTCTTATGAATAACATTAGCTTTGTAAAACACATAAAGTACAAATGCATTAGCAACTAAACTATCTCTCTTGGATTCCTTTATCTGTTCAATATTAAACCCTAATGCCTTAATGCAATTCTGATAACAATTGAGAGGTTTTTAGTGCTTGGTAGTCCTCCTACACATGATATTTCTTACAAAAGCACATTCATGGTTTGTGCAGTTTATTATAATAGGGGAGGCAGATGTTTATTTCTTAGGACAGGGACAAAGGTCAAATCAGACCCCCTAAATGTCCCATTTATTATTATAATGTATTTCTTAATTTTAATTTTAATTTTCAGTCTCAATTATACTGAGTGATTTTTATTTAGGCAGTGCAATATTATTTTAATTTTTGTGCTTTTCTAAAGGGAATCATGCATTCTTAAAATATCACCATAAAAACACTTCTTTTTTTAAAACTGACCCATGCAGCAATGTCATTTGTAGACCCTTCTTTTCCTGTCCTTTCAATGTAAACTTATTGTTAAAGGGACACTGAATCCAAAATTTTTCTTTTGTGCTTCAGATAGAGCATGACTTTTTAAGCAACTTTCTAATTTACTCCTATTATCAAATCTTCTTTATTCTCTTGGTATCTTTATTTAAAATGCAAGAATCTAAGTTTAGATGCCGGCCCATTTTGGTGAACAACCTGGGTTGTCCTTGCTGATTGGTGGAAAAAATACATCCACCAATCAAAAAGTGCTGTCCAGAGTTCTTAACCCAAAAAAGCTTAGATGGCTTTTATTTCAAATAAAGATAGCAAGAGAACGAAGAAAAATTGATAATAGGAGTAACTTAGAAAGTTGCTTAAAATTGCATGCTTTATCTGAATCACAAAAGAAAAAAAATTGGGTTCAGTGTCCCTTTAAGACACGGGCAGCAGTACTCCACAGCCTTTCATAATAAAACAAGAGTATATAACATCTACCAGCATGCAATAGTTGAAGCTGGTCAATCACATTTCAGATCAGCTGTCTCTGTAAGTAATTTCTTATGCCTCCAAATCTGTGTACTATGACATGGAAATTCCTTTTGGAGACACAAATAAACAGGTTAGTCAAATGTTATTTTCTTCCTCTATTCCTCTAATAATTTATTTAAGTTACTCAACATTTAGTTTAAGTTTAATAAATAGTTTGCAAATGTCAACCATTGCTAATACTTAAAAAGAATAGGCATTTCTTAGGAAGTGAATAGGCTAAGATATGATCAAATCTAGTTAAAGATGCTCTAAAAACTTCTGAATAGTTTTCAGATCATTACAGGGGTCAATTCCTACAAAAAAAAGTGTGATAACTCACTGAGACTTTCCCCCTCACAATTAATATTGTTTTATATGTACACACACTGTATTTATAGGTATATAATCTATACACTGTGGTTAATTAAAGCAAATTCAATTCAATGAAAGGTTGAATAGTTGTCTTTGGACCTGAGAATCCTCACCCACTTAAGGTACAATAGTCCTATTTGTGCTGAGGGAAGCTAAATAACCCCAGAGCAAATCACACAGAAATGTAAGTACCATGTTTTACACACAGTGTGGGGTGATCATTCAGCAGAAACGCTGACAGGCTTACATTTAATGTATTGTATGAAGTGCTAGTTTCCATTACTAGAGGATCTCACTATCCCTCTAACCAAACTGTTTTCCAGCTCGTCCCACCAGCATCAGCAGTGTTTACTGAAGCATTTCTGTTCTCTGTCCAGAGGAAACTTAGTTCCTCCTTCAAAAATAGTACAGGAACTCCATTCCCATGTGTTCCCACTCGATTTGACCCCTGCATTATTACAACAAATTAAATGTAACACTATTTCCTTTCAATATTTTCATGTTTATCTGAATGCATCTCAACCCTTTACAAAATACAGAGGTTGCAACATTTAGGGACAGACAAGAGGTTAAAGTAACATTTAAGTTGCTAAACATTTTTGTTTAACCCCTAGATGCAGTTCTATGTCGTCCTAAAAGCACTGCACTTTAAAGTCTTTAAAACGGCATGAAACATCCTAAATATTTTGGTGCACTGCAGCCTCCTGCTTTGACGAAGTGCCAAATCCAACTGTGGGATGTGCCTAGCATTGTAGGCAGTCCCCCAGGATCTGATCCCAGCATTGGAATCACGTGATCGCATCAACAATCCCATGACTTCCTGTTTCCTGCAAATGTTTACTTCAGAACTTCCTATCATAAACATTTGCCCCATCATAAAGGGGTTAAGCTTCAGAGGTTTTATTAAAAGAAACAGTTTGGATTTTAACAGTTTGTAAATTGATGCCTTTGTAGTGGTAAACTAATTTTAAGATATCAAATTAGGAAGCACTAGTTGTAGCCTATTCTAAAAAAGGTACACGTGGTGACAATATGCATTGTCTTATAAATCTACTTTATTCTGTATATTTTATACATGCAATGCTTTTAATACAGGGAATAATCATTTAAAACTGTTCTAGAAAAACATAAGCTCATTTTTTTTATTATGAAAAATATTATTATTATGCAAGAGAATAATACAGATAGTTTGCTCAAAATTGAACCATCTTAGTAAATAGTAGTAAAAATAGAAAATAATTGTTAGTGACCAGAGTGTTTGTCCCCAATAATTTAGTGATTTATATCTGATAAAATATAATGAAGGGCATCTTTGATATGATGTGATTTATATTTTAGATAAATTATATAACAAATGGGCAATAAATTAGTGAATACATTTCTGATTTCTGTATTAAAACAATCAAAAACAAGAACTTATTAATAGCTTAATGGTTGTGGAAATGACAGAATATTCTGTGCCACCAACTTTGAAATTCTCCAGCCCCCTGCACCCCCACCATATTTTTTTTGTAATTCACACCAGCTAAGAATGGTTTTTAAATACTTGAAATAAATCAAAAGAAACATTTTTTTTTTACCCTTAAAACTTTATTTGAAATTCAAATTTCAATATTTTATTTGAACAGAGACTAACAGGCCCATTTATCAAGCTCCGTACGGAGCTTGAAGGGCCGTGTTTCTGGCGAGTCTTCAGACTCGCCAGAAACACAACTTATGAAGCAGCGGTCTAAAGACCGCTGCTCCATAACCCTGTCCGCCTGCTCTGAACAGGCGGACAGGAATCGCCGGACATCAACCCGATCGAATACGATCGGGTTGATTGACAGCTCCTTGCTGGCGGCTGATTTAGCGAGGTCTTGCGGACCTGATCCGCAGTGTCGGATCAGGTCCGCAAGCCCTTTGATAAATGGGCCTGACTGACCTCATTCATTTATATATTGTCTATGGCTGCTTTCTGAATACAGTAGCAGAGTTGAGTAGTTGTGATGATGAACAATGGCCCCATTTATGAAGGTGAGTAAGCAGCTTTTGGCGGTTTCGGATCAGGCTCCCTCATGCGAGACTGCAACTGAAAGTTAAGAAGCAGTTGTACAATAGGACACACCCATTAGTTACCGCTTAAGCTTTGTTTATATTATTTTCTTTTCTGTGGCCAATTAGGAGCAGATATAAATGAGCTCCAGTGCATATCAGCCAATCCCTGTTCAGCATATAGGAAGGTCAGAGTTCTGAATTTTGAGCAATGCACTCCAGCCTCTCCGGGGCAGTGAAAAAACTACAATTTTCAAGCTTCATTTGCAGAAAAAGCAGACAAATATTAAAATATTTTTTTGTTTAAACTATGAGTGATTAAAACTTTTATGGTGATTGAATATATTACAGTTTGAGTTTAATGTTCCTTTAAGTTGCCCAAATAACATATATAATAAATGTGCTTGCTTATTCTTGTTGGGTAAAGAAAGCTATTAGAAAACTAAAGGCCTTTACAGGGGTTTTTTTACAGGCCAAAAGGAATAACATTATTGCAAACCCTGCTGCCATATAGTGCACATGACACGTGCACGCTAGTTATTTAGACTACCTCAGTATGCTCTCATGGAAAGAAGCTAACTTTCAATCAACACCAATAGCAAGACATAACGTTAATAACAGAAGTCATTTGGAAACTTTTTATATATTTGGTTTTTTATTTGTAAGTTCTGTCTAAATCATGAAACTTTAATTTTGACATACACTTTCATGCACCAATTAATGCAAAGTCAAACTATGGGGTCGATCACAGTCATTTAGAAAATTATAGGGCTCCATTTATCAATTGCCGGACGGACAAGGTTTGCTATCATGAACTTTGTCTACCTAGCCACAAGGCAAGGGGGCATCATCCGTTACCTACATTTAGCATTGCACGAGCTGCTGCTTGTGCAATGCTGCCACCTGCTTGTGTGCGGCCAAATGCGCCCGAGTGGGGGCTTTCAATTATCCTGATTGGGATGAAGGAAATTTGCACACTTAAGGTGGCAGAGAGGTTAAGAAGCAGCAGTCTTAAGATGCCTGGCCTCTGAAGCTGGCCCTTACAGCTTTATAGATGGAGCGCATAGACATTAGGGGTGATTTTCTGCTTGGTTTGCCATTGGCTTTCCAATTCATCCCAAAGCTTTTCAATAAAGTTGAGGTCAGGGCTCAAATTCTTCTACACTCTTCAAACCATTTCTTTATGGACCTCCCTTTGTGTACAGTCATGCTGGAACAGGAAAGAGCCTTCCCCAAACTGTTGCTACAAAGTTGGAAGCCCCCATCTGCCTAAAATGTCTTTGTATCCTGTACCATTAAGATGACCCTTCACTGTAACTAAGAGCCCGAAACCTGAAAAAACAGCCCCAGATCATTATCACTCCTTTACCAAACTTAAGTCGGCACTATGCATTCCGCAACACCCAGATTCTTCCATCAGACTGCCAGATAGTGAAGCATGATTCATCACTTCAAATAATACATTTCCACTGCTCCAGAGCCTAGTGGCAGTGTGCTTTACCTAATTCCAACTGACACGTGTTAATGTGACGCTTATGTCCCACTGCTCCAGAGCCTAGTGGCAGTGTGCTTTACCCAATTCCAACTGACACGTGTTAATGTGACGCTTATGTACCATTGCTCCAGAGCCTAGTGTCAGTGTGCTTTACCCAATTCCAACTGACACGTGTTAATGTGACGCTTATGTACTACTGCTCCAGAGCCTAGTGTCAGTGAGCTTTACCCAATTCCAACTGGCACGTGTTAATGTGACGCTTATGTCTCACTGCTCCAGAGCCTAGTGGCAGTGAGCTTTACCCAATTCCAACTGACACGTGTTAATGTGACGCTTATGTACCACTGCTCCAGAGCCTAGTGGCAGTGTGCTTTACCCAATTCCAGCTGACACGTGTTAATGTGACGCTTATGTACTACTGCTCCAGAGCCTAGTGTCAGTGAGCTTTACCCAATTCCAACTGGCACGTGTTAATGTGACGCTTATGTCCCACTGCTCCAGAGCCTAGTGGCAGTGTGCTTTACCCAATTCCAGCTGACACGTGTTAATGTGACGCTTATGTACCACTGCTCCAGAGCCTAGTGGCAGTGTGCTTTACCCAATTCCAACTGACACGTGTTAATGTGACGCTTATGTACTACTGCTCCAGAGCCTAGTGTCAGTGAGCTTTACCCAATTCCAACCGGCACGTGTTAATGTGACGCTTATGTCTCACTGCTCCAGAGCCTAGTGGCAGTGAGCTTTACCCAATTCCAACTGACACGTATTAATGTGACGCTTATGTCCCACTGCTCCAGAGCCTAGTGTCAGTGTGCTTTACCCAATTCCAACTGACACGTGTTAATGTGACGCTTATGTCCCACTGCTCCAGAGCCTAGTGGCAGTGTGCTTTACCCAATTCCAACTGACACGTGTTAATGTGACGCTTATGTCTCACTGCTCCAGAGCCTAGTGGCAGTGTGCTTTACCCAATTCCAACTGACACGTGTTAATCTGACGCTTATGTACCACTGCTCCAGAGCCTAGTGGCAGTGTGCTTTACCCAATTCCAACTGACACGTATTAATGTGACGCTTATGTCCCACTGCTCCAGAGCCTAGTGGCAGTGTGCTTTACCCAATTCCAACTGGCACGTGTTAATGTGACGCTTATGTACTACTGCTCCAGAGCCTAGTGGCAGTGTGCTTTACCCAATTCCAACTGGCACGTGTTAATGTGACGCTTATGTACTACTGCTCCAGAGCCTAGTGGCAGTGTGCTTTACCCAATTCCATCTGACACGTGTTAATGTGACGCTTATGTCTCACTGCTCCAGAGCCTAGTGGCAGTGTGCTTTACCTAATTCCAACTGACACGTGTTAATGTGACGCTTATGTACTACTGCTCCAGAGCCTAGTGGCAGTGTGCTTTACCCAATTCCAACTGACACGTGTTAATGTGACGCTTATGTACTACTGCTCCAGAGCCTAGTGGCAGTGTGCTTTACCCAATTCCAACTGACACGTGTTAATGTGACGCTTATGTCCCACTGCTCCAGAGCCTAGTGGCAGTGTGCTTTACCTAATTCCAACTGACACGTGTTAATGTGACGCTTATGTCCCACTGCTCCAGAGCCTAGTGGCAGTGTGCTTTACCCAATTCCAACTGACACGTGTTAATGTGACGCTTATGTACCACTGCTCCAGTGCCTAGTGTCAGTGTGCTTTACCCAATTCCAACTGACACGTGTTAATGTGACGCTTATGTACTACTGCTCCAGAGCCTAGTGTCAGTGAGCTTTACCCAATTCCAACTGTCACGTGTTAATGTGACGCTTATGTCTCACTGCTCCAGAGCCTAGTGGCAGTGAGCTTTACCCAATTCCAACTGACACGTGTTAATGTGACGCTTATGTACCACTGCTCCAGAGCCTAGTGGCAGTGTGCTTTACCCAATTCCAACTGACACGTGTTAATGTGACGCTTATGTACTACTGCTCCAGAGCCTAGTGTCAGTGAGCTTTACCTAATTCCAACTGGCACGTGTTAATGTGACGCTTATGTCCCACTGCTCCAGAGCCTAGTGGCAGTGTGCTTTACCCAATTCCAGCTGACACGTGTTAATGTGACGCTTATGTACCACTGCTCCAGAGCCTAGTGGCAGTGTGCTTTACCCAATTCCAACTGACACGTGTTAATGTGACGCTTATGTACTACTGCTCCAGAGCCTAGTGTCAGTGAGCTTTACCCAATTCCAACTGGCACGTGTTAATGTGACGCTTATGTCTCACTGCTCCAGAGCCTAGTGGCAGTGAGCTTTACCCAATTCCAACTGACACGTGTTAATGTGACGCTTATGTCCCACTGCTCCAGAGCCTAGTGTCAGTGTGCTTTACCCAATTCCAACTGACACGTGTTAATGTGACGCTTATGTCCCACTGCTCCAGAGCCTAGTGGCAGTGTGCTTTACCCAATTCCAACTGACACGTGTTAATGTGACGCTTATGTCTCACTGCTCCAGAGCCTAGTGGCAGTGTGCTTTACCCAATTCCAACTGACACGTGTTAATGTGACGCTTATGTACCACTGCTCCAGAGCCTAGTGGCAGTGTGCTTTACCCAATTCCAACTGACACGTATTAATGTGACGCTTATGTCCCACTGCTCCAGAGCCTAGTGGCAGTGTGCTTTACCCAATTCCAACTGGCACGTGTTAATGTGACGCTTATGTACTACTGCTCCAGAGCCTAGTGGCAGTGTGCTTTACCCAATTCCAACTGGCACTTGTTAATGTGACGCTTATGTACTACTGCTCCAGAGCCTAGTGGCAGTGTGCTTTACCCAATTCCATCTGACACGTGTTAATGTGACGCTTATGTCTCACTGCTCCAGAACCTAGTGGCAGTGTGCTTTACCTAATTCCAACTGACACGTGTTAATGTGACGCTTATGTACTACTGCTCCAGAGCCTAGTGGCAGTGTGCTTTACCCAATTCCAACTGACACGTGTTAATGTGACCCTTATGTACTACTGCTCCAGAGCCTAGTGGCAGTGTGCTTTACCCAATTCCAACTGACACGTGTTAATGTGACGCTTATGTCCCACTGCTCCAGAGCCTAGTGGCAGTGTGCTTTACCTAATTCCAACTGACACGTGTTAATGTGACGCTTATGTCCCACTGCTCCAGAGCCTAGTGGCAGTGAGCTTTACCCAATTCCAACTGACACGTGTTAATGTGACGCTTATGTCTCACTGCTCCAGAGCCTAGTGGCAGTGTGCTTTACCCAATTCCAACTGACACGTGTTAATGTGACGCTTATGTCCCACTGCTCCAGAGCCTAGTGGCAGTGTGCTTTACCCAATTCCAACTGATACGTATTAATGTGACGCTTATGTACCACTGCTCCAGAGCCTAGTGGCAGTGTGCTTTACCCAATTCCAACTGACACATGTTAATGTGACGCTTATGTACCACTGCTCCAGAGCCTAGTGGCAGTGTGCTTTACCCAATTCCAACTGACACATGTTAATGTGACGCTTATGTACCACTGCTCCAGAGCCTAGTGGCAGTGTGCTTTAACCAATTCCAGCTGACACGTGTTAATGTGACGCTTATGTACCACTGCTCCAGAGCCTAGTGGCAGTGTGCTTTACCCAATTCCAGCTGACACGTGTTAATGTGACGCTTATGTCCCACTGCTCCAGAGCCTAGTGGCAGTGTGCTTTACCCAATTCCAGCTGACACGTGTTAAGGTGACGCTTATGTCCCACTGCTCCAGAGCCTAGTGGCAGTGTGCTTTACCCAATTCCAGCTGACACGTGTTAATGTGACGCTTATGTCCAGAGCCTAGTGGCAGTGTGCTTTACCCAATTCCAACTGGCACGTGTTAATGTGACGCTTATGTACTACTGCTCCAGAGCCTAGTGGCAGTGTGCTTTACCCAATTCCAACTGGCACGTGTTAATGTGACGCTTATGTACTACTGCTCCAGAGCCTAGTGGCAGTGTGCTTTACCCAATTCCATCTGACACGTGTTAATGTGACGCTTATGTCTCACTGCTCCAGAACCTAGTGGCAGTGTGCTTTACCTAATTCCAACTGACACGTGTTAATGTGACGCTTATGTACTACTGCTCCAGAGCCTAGTGGCAGTGTGCTTTACCCAATTCCAACTGACACGTGTTAATGTGACGCTTATGTACTACTGCTCCAGAGCCTAGTGGCAGTGTGCTTTACCCAATTCCAACTTACACGTGTTAATGTGACGCTTATGTCCCACTGCTCCAGAGCCTAGTGGCAGTGTGCTTTACCTAATTCCAACTGACACGTGTTAATGTGACGCTTATGTCCCACTGCTCCAGAGCCTAGTGGCAGTGAGCTTTACCCAATTCCAACTGACACGTGTTAATGTGATGCTTATGTCTCACTGCTCCAGAGCCTAGTGGCAGTGTGCTTTACCCAATTCCAACTGACACGTGTTAATGTGACGCTTATGTCCCACTGCTCCAGAGCCTAGTGGCAGTGTGCTTTACCCAATTCCAACTGATACGTATTAATGTGACGCTTATGTACCACTGCTCCAGAGCCTAGTGGCAGTGTGCTTTACCCAATTCCAACTGACACATGTTAATGTGACGCTTATGTACCACTGCTCCAGAGCCTAGTGGCAGTGTGCTTTACCCAATTCCAACTGACACATGTTAATGTGACGCTTATGTACCACTGCTCCAGAGCCTAGTGGCAGTGTGCTTTAACCAATTCCAGCTGACACGTGTTAATGTGACGCTTATGTACCACTGCTCCAGAGCCTAGTGGCAGTGTGCTTTACCCAATTCCAGCTGACACGTGTTAATGTGACGCTTATGTCCCACTGCTCCAGAGCCTAGTGGCAGTGTGCTTTACCCAATTCCAGCTGACACGTGTTAAGGTGACGCTTATGTCCCACTGCTCCAGAGCCTAGTGGCAGTGTGCTTTACCCAATTCCAGCTGACACGTGTTAATGTGACGCTTATGTCCCACTGCTCCAGAGCCTAGTGGCAGTGAGCTTTACCCAATTCCAACTGATACGTGTTAATGTGACGCTTATGTCCCACTGCTCCAGAGCCTAGTGGCAGTGTGCTTTACCCAATTCCAACTGACACGTGTTAATGTGACGCTTATGTACTACTGCTCCAGAGCCTAGTGGCAGTGTGCTTTACCCAATTCCAACTGACACGTGTTAATGTGATGCTTTTGTCCCACTGCTCCAGAGCCTAGTGGCAGTGTGCTTTACCCAATTCCAGCTGACACGTGTTAATGTGACGCTTATGTCCCACTGCTCCAGAGCCTAGTGGCAGTGTGCTTTACCCAATTCCAACTGACACGTGTTAATGTGACGCTTATGTCCCACTGCTCCAGAGCCTAGTGGCAGTGTGCTTTGCCCAATTCCAACTGGCACGTGTTAATGTGACGCTTATGTCTCACTGCTCCAGAGCCTAGTGGCAGTGTGCTTTACCCAATTCCAACTGACACGTGTTAATGTGACGCTTATGTCCCACTGCTCCAGAGCCTAGTGGCAGTGTGCTTTACCCAATTCCAACTGACACGTGTTAATGTGACGCTTATATACCACTGCTCCAGAGCCTAGTGGCAGTGTGCTTTACCTAATTTCAACTGACACGTGTTAATGTGAGGCTTATGTACCACTGCTCCAGAGCCTAGTGGCAGTGTGCTTTACCCAATTCCAACTGACACTTGTTAATGTGACGCTTATATACCACTGCTCCAGAGCCTAGTGGCAGTGTGCTTTACCCAATTCCAACTGACACGTGTTAATGTGACGCTTATATACCACTGCTCCAGAGCCTAGTGGCAGTGTGCTTTACCTAATTCCAACTGACACGTGTTAATGTGAGGCTTATGTACCACTGCTCCAGAGCCTAGTGGCAGTGTGCTTTACCCAATTCCAACTGACACTTGTTAATGTGACGCTTATATACCACTGCTCCAGAGCCTAGTGGCAGTGTGCTTTACCCAATTCCAACTGACACGTGTTAATGTGACGCTTATGTCCCACTGCTCCAGAGCCTAGTGGCAGTGTGCTTTACCCAATTCCAACTGACACGTGTTAATGTGACGCTTATGTCCCACTGCTCCAGAGCCTAGTGGCAGTGTTCTTTACCCAATTCCAACTGACACGTGTTAATGTGACGCTTATGTACTACTGCTCCAGAGCCTAGTGGCAGTGTGCTTTACCCATTTCCAACTGACACGTATTAATGTGACGCTTATGTACCACTGCTCCAGAGCCTAGTGGCAGTGTGCTTTACCCAATTCCAACTGGCACGTGTTAATGTGACGCTTATGTACTACTGCTCCAGAGCCTAGTGGCAGTGTCCTTTACCCAATTCCAACTGACACGTATTAATGTGACGCTTATGTACCACTGCTCCAGAGCCTAGTGGCAGTGTGCTTTACCCAATTCCAACTGGCACGTGTTAATGTGACGCTTATGTCCCACTGCTCCAGAGCCTAGTGGCAGTGTGCTTTACCCAATTCCAACTGGCACGTATTAATGTGACGCTTATGTACCACTGCTCCAGAGCCTAGTGGCAGTGTGCTTTACCCAATTCCAGCTGACACTTGTTAATGTGACGCTTATATACCACTGCTCCAGAGCCTAGTGGCAGTGTGCTTTACCCAATTCCAACTGACACGTGTTAATGTGACGCTTATGTCCCACTGCTCCAGAGCCTAGTGGCAGTGTGCTTTACCCAATTCCAACTGACACGTGTTAATGTGACGCTTATGTCCCACTGCTCCAGAGCCTAGTGGCAGTGTTCTTTACCCAATTCCAACTGACACGTGTTAATGTGACGCTTATGTACTACTGCTCCAGAGCCTAGTGGCAGTGTGCTTTACCCAATTCCAACTGACACGTATTAATGTGACGCTTATGTACCACTGCTCCAGAGCCTAGTGGCAGTGTGCTTTACCCAATTCCAACTGGCACGTGTTAATGTGACGCTTATGTACTACTGCTCCAGAGCCTAGTGGCAGTGTGCTTTACCCAATTCCAACTGACACGTATTAATGTGACGCTTATGTACCACTGCTCCAGAGCCTAGTGGCAGTGTGCTTTACCCAATTCCAACTGGCACGTGTTAATGTGACGCTTATGTCCCACTGCTCCAGAGCCTAGTGGCAGTGTGCTTTACCCAATTCCAACTGGCACGTATTAATGTGACGCTTATGTACCACTGCTCCAGAGCCTAGTGGCAGTGTGCTTTACCCAATTCCAGCTGACACGTGTTAATGTGACGCTTATGTACCACTGCTCCAGAGCCTAGTGGCAGTGTGCTTTACCCAATTCCAGCTGACACGTGTTAATGTGACGCTTATGTCCCACTGCTCCAGAGCCTAGTGGCAGTGTGCTTTACCCAATTCCAACTGGCACGTGTTAATGTGACGCTTATGTCCCACTGCTCCAGAGCCTAGTGGCAGTGTGCTTTACCCAATTCCAACTGACACGTGTTAATGTGAGGCTTATGTACCACTGCTCCAGAGCCTAGTGGCAGTGTGCTTTACCCAATTCCAACTGGCACGTGTTAATGTGACGCTTATGTCCCACTGCTCCAGAGCCTAGTGGCAGTGTGCTTTACCCAATTCCAACTGACACGTGTTAATGTGACGCTTATGTCCCACTGCTCCAGAGCCTAGTGGCAGTGTGCTTTACCCAATTCCAACTGACACGTGTTAATGTGACGCTTATATACCACTGCTCCAGAGCCTAGTGGCAGTGTGCTTTACCTAATTCCAACTGACACGTGTTAATGTGAGGCTTATGTACCACTGCTCCAGAGCCTAGTGGCAGTGTGCTTTACCCAATTCCAACTGACACTTGTTAATGTGACGCTTATATACCACTGCTCCAGAGCCTAGTGGCAGTGTGCTTTACCCAATTCCAACTGACACGTGTTAATGTGACGCTTATATACCACTGCTCCAGAGCCTAGTGGCAGTGTGCTTTACCTAATTCCAACTGACACGTGTTAATGTGAGGCTTATGTACCACTGCTCCAGAGCCTAGTGGCAGTGTGCTTTACCCAATTCCAACTGACACTTGTTAATGTGATGCTTATATACCACTGCTCCAGAGCCTAGTGGCAGTGTGCTTTACCCAATTCCAACTGACACGTGTTAATGTGACGCTTATGTCCCACTGCTCCAGAGCCTAGTGGCAGTGTGCTTTACCCAATTCCAACTGGCACGTATTAATGTGACGCTTATGTACCACTGCTCCAGAGCCTAGTGGCAGTGTGCTTTACCCAATTCCAGCTGACACGTGTTAATGTGACGCTTATGTACCACTGCTCCAGAGCCTAGTGGCAGTGTGCTTTACCCAATTCCAGCTGACACGTGTTAATGTGACGCTTATGTCCCACTGCTCCAGAGCCTAGTGGCAGTGTGCTTTACCCAATTCCAACTGGCACGTGTTAATGTGACGCTTATGTCCCACTGCTCCAGAGCCTAGTGGCAGTGTGCTTTACCCAATTCCAACTGACACGTGTTAATGTGAGGCTTATGTACCACTGCTCCAGAGCCCAGTGGCAGTGTGCTTTACCCTATTCCAACTGGCACGTGTTAATGTGACGCTTATGTCCCACTGCTCCAGAGCCTAGTGGCAGTGTGCTTTACCCAATTCCAACTGACACGTGTTAATGTGACGCTTATGTCCCACTGCTCCAGAGCCTAGTGACAGTGTGCTTTTCCCAATTCCAACTGACACGTGTTAATGTGACGCTTATGTCCCACTGCTCCAGAGCCTAGTGGCAGTGTGCTTTACCCAATTCCAACTGATACGTATTAATGTGACGCTTATGTACCACTGCTCCAGAGCCTAGTGGCAGTGTGCTTTACCCAATTCCAACTGACACATGTTAATGTGACGCTTATGTACCACTGCTCCAGAGCCTAGTGGCAGTGTGCTTTACCCAATTCCAGCTGACACGTGTTAATGTGAGGCTTATGTACCACTGCTCCAGAGCCTAGTGGCAGTGTGCTTTACCCAATTCCAACTGACACGTGTTAATGTGACGCTTATGTACCACTGCTCCAGAGCCTAGTGGCAGTGTGCTTTACCCAATTCCAACTGACACGTGTTAATGTGAGGCTTATGTACCACTGCTCCAGAGCCTAGTGGCAGTGTGCTTTACCCAATTCCAACTGACACGTGTCAATGTGACGCTTATGTCCCACTGCTCCAGAGCCTAGTGGCAGTGTGCTTTACCCAATTCCAGCTGACACGTGTTAATGTGACGCTTATGTCCCACTGCTCCAGAGCCTAGTGGCAGTGTGCTTTACCCAATTCCAACTGACACGTGTTAATGTGACGCTTATGTCCCACTGCTCCAGAGCCTAGTGGCAGTGTGCTTTACCTAATTCCAACTGACACGTGTTAATGTGACGCTTATGTCCCACTGCTCCAGAGCCTAGTGGCAGTGTGCTTTACCCAATTCCAACTGACACGTGTTAATGTGAGGCTTATGTACCACTGCTCCAGAGCCCAGTGGCAGTGTGCTTTACCCAATTCCAACTGGCACGTGTTAATGTGACGCTTATGTCCCACTGCTCCAGAGCCTAGTGGCAGTGTGCTTTACCCAATTCCAACTGACACGTGTTAATGTGAGGCTTATGTACCACTGCTCCAGAGCCTAGTGGCAGTGTGCTTTACCCAATTCCAACTGGCACGTGTTAATGTGACGCTTATGTCCCACTGCTCCAGAGCCTAGTGGCAGTGTGCTTTACCCAATTCCAACTGACACGTGTTAATGTGACGCTTATGTCCCACTGCTCCAGAGCCTAGTGGCAGTGTGCTTTACCCAATTCCAACTGACACGTGTTAATGTGACGCTTATGTCCCACTGCTCCAGAGCCTAGTGGCAGTGTGCTTTACCCAATTCCAACTGATACGTATTAATGTGACGCTTATGTACCACTGCTCCAGAGCCTAGTGGCAGTGTGCTTTACCCAATTCCAACTGACACATGTTAATGTGACGCTTATGTACCACTGCTCCAGAGCCTAGTGGCAGTGTGCTTTACCCAATTCCAGCTGACACGTGTTAATGTGAGGCTTATGTACCACTGCTCCAGAGCCTAGTGGCAGTGTGCTTTACCCAATTCCAACTGACACGTGTTAATGTGACGCTTATGTACCACTGCTCCAGAGCCTAGTGGCAGTGTGCTTTACCCAATTCCAACTGACACGTGTTAATGTGAGGCTTATGTACCACTGCTCCAGAGCCTAGTGGCAGTGTGCTTTACCCAATTCCAACTGACACGTGTTAATGTGACGCTTATGTCCCACTGCTCCAGAGCCTAGTGGCAGTGTGCTTTACCCAATTCCAGCTGACACGTGTTAATGTGACGCTTATGTCCCACTGCTCCAGAGCCTAGTGGCAGTGTGCTTTACCCAATTCCAACTGACACGTGTTAATGTGACGCTTATGTCCCACTGCTCCAGAGCCTAGTGGCAGTGTGCTTTACCTAATTCCAACTGACACGTGTTAATGTGACGCTTATGTCCCACTGCTCCAGAGCCTAGTGGCAGTGTGCTTTACCCAATTCCAACTGACACGTGTTAATGTGACGCTTATGTCCCACTGCTCCAGAGCCTAGTGGCAGTGTGCTTTACCTAATTCCAACTGACACGTGTTAATGTGACGCTTATGTACCACTGCTCCAGAGCCTAGTGGCAGTGTGCTTTACCCAATTCCAACTGACACGTGTTAATGTGACGCTTATGTCCCACTGCTCCAGAGCCTAGTGGCAGTGTGCTTTACCCAATTCCAACTGGCACGTGTTAATGTGACGCTTATGTCCCACTGCTCCAGAGCCTAGTGGCAGTGTGCTTTACCCAATTCCAGCTGACACGTGTTAATGTGACGCTTATGTCCCACTGCTCCAGAGCCTAGTGGCAGTGTGCTTTACCCAATTCCATCTGACACGTGTTAATGTGACGCTTATATACCACTGCTCCAGAGCCTAGTGGCAGTGTGCTTTACCCAATTCCAACTGACACGTGTTAATGTGACGCTTATGTCCCACTGCTCCAGAGCCTAGTGGCAGTGTGCTTTACCCAATTCCAACTGACACGTGTTAATGTGACGCCTATGTCCCACTGCTCCAGAGCCTAGTGGCAGTGTGCTTTACCCAATTCCAACTGACACGTGTTAATGTGACGCTTATGTCTCACTGCTCCAGAGCCTAGTGTCAGTGTGCTTTACCTAATTCCAACTGACACGTGTTAATGTGACGCTTATGTACCACTGCTCCAGAGCCTAGTGGCAGTGTGCTTTACCCAATTCCATCTGACACGTGTTAATGTGACGCTTATATACCACTGCTCCAGAGCCTAGTGGCAGTGTGCTTTACCTAATTCCAACTGACACGTGTTAATGTGACGCCTATATACCACTACTCCAGAGCCTAGTGGCAGTGTGCTTTACCTAATTCCAACTGACACGTGTTAATGTGATGCTTATGTACCACTGCTCCAGAGCCTAGTGGCAGTGTGCTTTACCCAATTCCAACTGGCACGTGTTAATGTGACGCTTATGTCCCACTGCTCCAGAGCCTAGTGTCAGTGTGCTTTACCCAATTCCAACTGACACATGTTAATGTGATGCTTATGTCCCACTGCTCCAGAGCCTAGTGGCAGTGTGCTTTACCCAATTCCAGCTGACACGTGTTAATGTGACGCTTATGTCCCACTGCTCCAGAGCCTAGTGTCAGTGAGCTTTACCCAATTCCAACTGACACGTGTTAATGTGACGCTTATGTACTACTGCTCCAGAGCCTAGTGGCAGTGTGCTTTACCCAATTCCAACTGACACGTGTTAATGTGACGCTTATGTCCCACTGCTCCAGAGCCTAGTGGCAGTGTGCTTTACCCAATTCCAACTGACACGTGTTAATGTGACTCTTATGTACTACTGCTCCAGAGCCTAGTGGCAGTGTGCTTTACCCAATTCCAACTGACACGTGTTAATGTGACGCTTATGTCCCACTGCTCCAGAGCCTAGTGTCAGTGAGCTTTACCCAATTCCAACTGACACGTGTTAATGTGACGCTTATGTCCCACTGCTCCAGAGCCTAGTGGCAGTGTGCTTTACCCAATTCCAACTGACACGTGTTAATGTGACGCTTATGTCCCACTGCTCCAGAGCCTAGTGGCAGTGTGCTTTACCCAATTCCAACTGACACGTGTTAATGTGACGCTTATGTCCCACTGCTCCAGAGCCTAGTGGCAGTGAGCTTTACCCAATTCCAACTGACACGTGTTAATGTGACGCTTATGTCCCACTGCTCCAGAGCCTAGTGGCAGTGTGCTTTACCCAATTCCAACTGACACGTATTAATGTGACGCTTATGTCCCACTGCTCCAGAGCCTAGTAGCAGTGTGCTTTACCCAATTCCAACTGATACGTGTTAATGTGACGCTTATGTACCACTGCTCCAGAGCCTAGTGGCAGTGTGCTTTACCCAATTCCAACTGACACGTGTTAATGTGACGCTTATGTCCCACTGCTCCAGAGCCTAGTGTCAGTGAGCTTTACCCAATTCCAACTGACACGTGTTAATGTGACGCTTATGTCCCACTGCTCCAGAGCCTAGTGGCAGTGTGCTTTACCCAATTCCAACTGGCACGTGTTAATGTGACGCTTATGTCCCACTGCTCCAGAGCCTAGTGTCAGTGAGCTTTACCCAATTCCAACTGACACGTGTTAATGTGACGCTTATGTCCCACTGCTCCAGAGCCTAGTGGCAGTGTGCTTTACCCAATTCCAACTGACACGTGTTAATGTGACGCTTATGTCCCACTGCTACAGAGCCTAGTGGCAGTGTGCTTTACCCAATTCCAACTGACACATGTTAATGTGACGCTTATGTACCACTGCTCCAGAGCCTAGTGGCAGTGTGCTTTACCCAATTCCAACTGGCACGTGTTAATGTGAGGCTTATGTACCACTGCTCCAGAGCCTAGTGGCAGTGTGCTTTACCCAATTCCAACTGACACGTGTTAATGTGATGCTTATGTCCCACTGCTACAGAGCCTAGTGGCAGTGTGCTTTACCCAATTCCAACTGGCACGTGTTAATGTGACGCTTATGTCTCACTGCTCCAGAGCCTAGTGGCAGTGTGCTTTACCCAATTCCAACTGACACGTGTTAATGTGACGCTTATGTCCCACTGCTCCAGAGCCTAGTGGCAGTGTGCTTTACCCAATTCCAACTGACACGTGTTAATGTGACGCTTATGTACCACTGCTCCAGAGCCTAGTGGCAGTGAGCTTTACCCAATTCCAACTGACACGTGTTAATGTGACGCTTATGTACCACTGCTCCAGAGCCTAGTGTCAGTGAGCTTTACCCAATTCCAACTGACACGTGTTAATGTGACGCTTATGTACCACTGCTCCAGAGCCTAGTGGCAGTGTGCTTTACCCAATTCCAACTGACACGTGTTAATGTGACGCTTATGTACCACTGCTCTGCCATTTTCGGAAGCCTAGTGTTTGTACATATTTTGCTTCCAGAGGCAGTTTGGAACTCTGCAGCAAATTATGCAACAGATGGTGGGCGATTTGTTTGTGCTACGCGTTTCAGCACTTGTTAGTCCTCCTCTGTGGGTTTGCGTGGTCTACTTCTTAATGGCTGGACTGTTGTTGCTTCTAGACACTCCCACTTCCTATCAATAGCACTTACAGTTCACTAACTGACTTGTAGCAAAAGTCGCATCCTATGATACTGCCACATATAAAGTCAGTGAGCTCTTCAGTACCACCCCTTGTACTGCCAGTGTTTGTCTATGGAAATGTCATGGCTATGTGCTGTATTTTATACACCTATTAGCAATAGATATGGTAGAAACCTGAACTCAATCATTAGTAGGGCTGTCCACATACTTTTTGCCATATAGTGTAGTTGAAAATATTGGGGTGATCACAATCACTTAGAAAAATTTATTTGAATTATTTATCTACAAAAATCCCCATAATCTGTAATAATGTTTTTCTGTTGAAAATTATTATTTTTTCTAAAGAATTGTTATTGACTCCATTCTTGTAAACACTGCTGCCATATAGTGATCAATGCTTGTGCACGCTCCTGAACATACCAAGGTATACTCTCATGATAATTACATAAGTTTCAATTGTTAAAAATGCATGATTTGGGCTCCATTTAAGAAGCTTTGGGGGCACCTTTAGCTGGAGGCTTGCATGAGCGATCCTGCAGTCGATAGTTAAGAAGCAGCTGTAATTAGAATGCTGCCTCTTAACCTGCTACTTCATCTCTAAAGTGGTATTTGTAAATCCCCCTGGAGTTCTTCAACCGTGAAGATTGACAGCCCCTGCTCATGCACAATTGGCCGGGGATGGCATTGCACAAGCAGCAGCTTGTTCAAATTATAATCACAAGCAGCGTATTGTTGGGAACTAGCCGCAATGCCGGCCGGACAGGGGAGATTTCCGCCTTTTTGCTGTCCGGCCATTAGTAAATGTAGCCCTATGTTTAAATCATGAAAATGTAATTTTCACTTTCATGTACAAGTAATTGTATCTTTTATAATAAAACAGAATAGAAAAAAAGCTTTCCCATAGGACATGTTTTTAAAAATGAAAATATGTGAACATGTTTTATAAAATTGTATGAACCTCATAATCCTTGTTGTATGTGCTTAAAGCTATATTAGAGAGGGTGTTTTGTAGAAACAACATAACTGTATATAACATGTAGAAGTGTTTTTATGGCCTCATTGTGACTTTTAATAGGAAAATTTCATTTTGAGACCACTGCTTTTAATTAATCCCAGTATAGTTTTTTCAGCCTTTAATTATAGTTC
Organism: Bombina bombina; assembly: GCF_027579735.1. Classification (NCBI taxonomy): domain Eukaryota; kingdom Metazoa; phylum Chordata; class Amphibia; order Anura; family Bombinatoridae; genus Bombina; species Bombina bombina. The sequence continues at coordinate 31,363,130 of NC_069508.1, forward strand.
AATGTAGCTAATATATATCTTAAAATGAGTGATTCTATGGATTTATTTATTTTATCTGCAATAAAATGTTCATTAAAAATGCCTGCTGCCAATTCATCAATTATCAAGTACCTTCAAAATATAACAATTTTTCAGATAAAGTACATCTTTTCCAAAAAATAAATGGTAATTAATTCCCTTGCGTTCAAAAATGATTCTTATTTTCAATATGCTTGCCACAAATATTTCTCTATATTAGAAAATGTTATATCTTTTAACAAATTATATGCTAAAGAGTTTTAATAGCCTCTGTACAATTGAATGTTCAGTTTTCCCAGCATGAGCCAACCGTTATAGTAAAATAAACATTCTTTTCAATGGCGTAAAAGGGAATTGCATGATTGGATGAACTGAGCGGGATCAAGACTCTTGCTGGCAGTTATCCAAATACTGTGTGATGATGATGAGACTTTAAGGGATGTAATCACATTAAAATACTATATTTACAATCTGCAATATTCCCCTTGTACATCTAATGTGATCTTTCATCGAGATGTTTTTGCTTTCAAATGAAATATTTAAATATGGAGGGTGCTTGAATGAAGAAAAACAAACCATGGAATATATAATTGTAAGTGCTCAGAAAATCATTTAAATACACTCCACTTTGACTGTGATGCTGTTCTGTTGTGCAGCGACTGAGCTTCAGTTCATTAGTTTAAAGCGTACACTACTATTGTCAAGGCCCTGGAACCAGGAAGATGACCATACCTCTGGGTCATTAAAGTCTTGGTAACACAAAGGCAATTATACTGCAAGAAAAATGTTGTCCACTAATCAGCTAGCAATCAATTACTCTGAGTAGCAGATAACCCTATCCTCTCTCCAGCTTCGCAGTATTAATAGTGTCATCATGTAATTACTTTGGCGTAGACAGGTGCATGAAAGGACAGACTGCCTTGCACAGTACATTTAAGATTAATGAGTTCTGTCAATTTGCCCAGCAGACACCTGATTCTTCTGCTTTTTTGTAGTTACTAGTTTTACACATGCCTCAGGGTTTCTATCTTAAAAGCCAGTAATTTAAATACATTCACTGAAGCTTTTTCAAAAAAAGCCTTTATTTGTTACAGAGATTTTACAAATTACGTTAATACAGCAAAGCAAGACGTACTGCCCATATGAATAACAATGATTTATCTTTTACTCTACTAATAAGTAATAAACAATTAGTATAAATGTTGGCAGTGTGCCTTAAAAGTGGATAGGAAGAATTAACATAACACATTAATTGTTAAGTAATCAGAATAAAAAAGAATATAAAAACTAAAGGGCTACATTATTATTAATTTTTCTTTCTTAGAAACTCTTCTATCAAGATTTTCATTGGTATGTAAATATGTTTACACTTAAAGGGACAACCAAGTCCAAAAAAAACGTTCATGATTCAAATAGGGCATGTAATTTTAAACAATTTTCCAATTAACTTTTATCACCAATTTTGCTTTGTTCTCTTGGTATTCTTAGTTGAAAGCTAAACCTAGGAGGTTCATATGATAATTTCTTAGACCTTGAAGGCCGCCTCTAATCTGAATGCATTTTTACAGTTTTTCACCACTAGAGGGCAATAGTTCATGTGTTTCATATAGATTACATTGAGCTCATGCACATGAAGTTACCTAGGAGTAAGCACTGATTGGCTAAAATGCAAGTCTGTCAAAAGAACTGAAATAAGGGGGCAGTCTAGAGAGGTTTAGGTACAAGGTAATTAGAGGTAAAACGTGTATTATTATAACTGTTGGTTATGCAAAACTGGGGAATGGGTAATAAAGGGATTATCTATCTTTTTAAACAACAAAAATTATGGTGTTGACTGTCTCTTTAAACAAAAATGTTTGTAAAATAAAAGGTGATGACTTTGAAGTTCGTAAATATGAGGTTTTATTCTCAGTTTCTCCTGCTTCAAATTGTACTAAACACAATGTAATCCTAACCCTAGCCCTAAACCTAATACTAAACATTACCCTAAACCTTACTCTATTACTTACCCTTCCCGAAAAGACATCTGACATCCTAACCCTAACAATATCCCCAACCATAACGTTAACCCTATCCCTTTTCCTAAGCCTAGCCCTAACTCTCAGCCAATGAACAAGCAGAGTTATAGACAGCTATTCATGCAGCAAGTGGTTAAACTGAAGCAGTTACTGACAATCAGGCTGCAGCAAACAGTAATATGTAGGTCCTCAGGTTAGGTATAGGTTGATACATCATCCAAAGGAAGGTCATGAGGAAACATGAGGTAATACACAAAAGTCAGCAAAAAAGGTTACATACAGACAGACTGACTTTTGTAACTTTTAAAGATCACACCAAACAACACCTGTAGGTAAACGTGGTATCACTGAACAAGGAAAAACCCATAAAGGTCTGCAGATTCACAAAAAGTACCAGATATCTGGAAAACATAGAAATCAAAAAAGTACAAAATAAAGCTGCGCTTCTCAGCTCTGGCTAGTCAAGTATAAACAATCCAAATTACATCAATAGTGTTGATACACGGAAATAGATGATTTCTAAATACAATGATAATAAAATAACTCACTAAAGTGCTGTAAATAATAATCATTAGGCAAATAGTTCAAAAGGCTGCTAGACAATCAGGATAGATCCTAAAGCCCAATTAAATATGTTCAATAAATGGCATAAAGCAAAGAACAGAGGGGTAAAAATACTTCCCAGCTGCGGTAGAACATGTGGATGCTGCTCGGATGTAAGACACATTGCTGTGCTCCTGCTCATTAGTAGAACTATAGAACAAAAAAGAACACAGAGCGCATACCACTCTAAGTGTAACACCGTTTAATAAATAAAGCACACAGAGCGCTAAAAATAACACGTACAATGTTAAAACAGATAATATGCACAGTGTTCTTACTCTATGTATCTAGCATGATTTCCCTATATTTGAAACTTTCTCTTTGACACTGGTAAGGAGAGTTGGATCATATCCCTTTTCCTGGAACCTATTGTCCAAGATAGCCGATTCTGTAAGAAAATTCTCAAAGTGAGTGCAGTTTCTGCGTATTACACAGAGTAAGAACACACAACATCAACCTGGGGACAATAATAATATAAGATTCATTACCACTTACAGCCAGGGTAGTACAGAGATAGAGAACATTCTTAAAAAACATTGGAAAGTCCTGACTTCAGATCCCATATTGGGTAGAACACTACCAGAGAGACCAACTGTTACTTTTAGGAAAAATAAGGACTTAAAGAATCTACTAGCACCTTCTAAGTTTAGAGGGATCCAAAAACCGATCCAAGCAGATAACAAACATTGGCTCAGCAGAACCAATGGGACTTGGCCCTGTGGAATTAAGAACTGCAATATGTGTAACCGCATCACTGGAGGGGATTCGTTTAATAATGTGAATAGTTTTAAATCCTACAAAATTAAATACAAATTTTCTTGTAAATCTACCTTCGTAGTATATTTTCTGATGTGCGACTGCCAGTGTATTTACATTGGGCGCACTAAAAGATTTATAAAAAATAGATTTAGCGAACATTTAAACAATATCAAGAACAAAATGGACAACCATAGTGTCCCAAGTCACTTTATAAATCACCATAACGCCAACCATTTGGGATTGAGAATTATGGTCGTAGATTGGATTCCCCCTAATAGCTGTAAAAATAGACTTAAGAGTTTGAGACAACGGGAAACGTATTGGATTCACGAACTTCAAACTCTAAATACAGTTAGTGAGAAAGGTCTAAATATTGATCTAGACCTACAAGCTTTTATGTAAACACATTGTTCTTTTAGTCTAGTGATTTTGCTTCTTTAATTTTTAACTCCCTTTTGAGATCTCTGGATTATCTTTGATCTCAGTTTATTATCTATTTATTTATTTAATTTTTTTTTTTATAGCATACCACTTAGGTTATTACCTTCTTCCCATTCCTTGGTTGGTTTCTTATGAACATGCATCGACAGAATATCTCCTGTAGTGTTATATAAATTTAAGGCACATGCACACGGCCGAAAAGAAGAGAAATAAAGAAAAAATGAGGCCTCTTTAAATATATTAAATATTTTAAGTAATATGGTTCATTTATATATAAAATTTTATTCTAATATTTTCTTTTAATATGTATAAGGTATTTAAATGTTCAATGCAGATGTCTTATTCTATATATGTATTTTATATATGTATCCCATACAGTGACAATCGTGTGTAAGACTTTGCTGGTATAACACGCTTGCCAGCCTCGCTTTGAGGACTTGAACTGTTACACAGCCAATGAAACCTCATGAATTGGAGGTGTGCCTGACCCGGGTTTTTTAAAAAGGGACTTGGATGACATTTCATACATGCCTCTTGAGAAAGTCAGGTCGTAGCCTGAAGAAATGCGTAGAGGCTCTCTCTTCACCTCCACCTTGTTCCTGTGGCACCGGTGTTCCAGTTTGAGTATTCCCCGGTTCAGCGAGTCTTCCTGTGGCTTTCCGGAAGTCAGATCGAGGACATAGCTGATGGGGTGATGGACAACACACCCACGATAGCCGGTGCAACATACTTGGATTTGGTGACTGTGCATATTATCTGTTTTAACATTTTACGTGTTATTTTTAGCACTCTGTGTGCTTTATTTATTAAACGGTGTTACACTTAGAGTGGTATGCGCTCTGTGTTCTTTTTCGTTCTATCTGGAAAACATGGTGTGACATTATTAGGCAAACATATTGTAATAGTAGCTGAACACTCTTCGCTTAATAGTGTTAGCTGAGTAAAACCATAGAATACTGATTGTTTTTACAGATATCCTAATGAAAAACAGAAGAGGGAAAACATATCAACACATTATAAAAATCCAAATGGTGCAAGTTGTGACACGCTACAGACAGGTCACCTCGTGTGTTTCCTGTCCTGACGCTAGCTGTTCATGCTCTACACGTATCATTTACTATTTTGTCAAATGAGCTCATTTATTTATTTGTTTGTTTTGTTTTGGTAGCTCACTTTATTCCAATGCAATTCTCCCACCAAAACACACTTCCTGTTTGAAAAGAACATCTTGACAAAGTCATTTTAAATCACAAAATGTGTTGGAGAGTTAATGTATCCTTTATATAAATGGCAATTATTATTTAGATCATTCAAAAGGTCAAATCAAATATTTCAACATTCCAATTGCCGTCTGATGAATCAAAGGGTTAAAAGAATAGGATTAGGATAGTTTTACAGTTATAGTTAAAGGGACAGTCTAGTCAAAATTAAACTTTCATGATTCAGATAGGGCATGCAATTTTAAACAACTTTCCAATTTACTTCTATTATCTAATTTGCTCAGTTCTTTAGATATCCTTTGTTGAAGAAATAGCAATGCACATGTGTGAGCCAATCACACAAGGCCTCTAGGTGCAGCAACCAATCAGCAGCTACTGAGCATATCTAGATATGCTTTTCAGCAAGTGATATCAAGAGAATGAAGCAAATTAGATAATAGAAGTAAATTAGAAAGTTGTTTAAAATTGCATGCTCTTTCTAAATCACGAAAGAAAAAAATTGGCTTTCATGTCCCTTTAAGGAGAAGGTCATGGTATGGGACGACTTTGCTACATTTCTATTGATCACCCTAACCCTGGAACATTTTGATTTGCAGCTTTATAATCAACTCATTATCAGCTGGAAAATATTTAGAGGCTACTAAAATATCAGTAAGTTTATTCTAACACAATGGAATACAACTTTGTAAAGTAAAAAAAAAAAAGGTTAATAAAAGTGATAGAATCAGAGCAAGATAGATGCTTCATGGCAGCCAAAAGTCACACTATCGACTACCAACTAGGAGTAACTTTAAATCATCCTGTCTATCAATTTGCCCTAACTTCATTGTGATTGGTTGTAAAGAATTGGCTTGGCTTCAACCAGCTTGAAACCTGTTAAATTCACTCAGATTTAGTTGAAACTGTTTTGGACAATAAGTCACTTTGCAACTGACTTGACTTTAGTGAAAAGACATCATGGAACTTTACTCCAATTGGGCTGTTTTGTCTGACTTTAAAGAAGTTGCTATTTAACTGGTCCAAAGTGGGACCTTTGCAAATAAACTCAATTATTAGTAAAATTTGAATATGGTAAACTAATGTTTTCCAGTTGTATACCCCCTGTACCATTATTATGCTTAGTTTATAAAAATAAAAAAAACACAGACAATTATGGTTTGCTCAAAAAAGAAAAAAAAAGGTTAAATAAAGTTGTTCTTCTGAAAATAGCCAGTTGGATACAAAAAATACCCACAGGAGTTTAACAGCTTGATGATCTAAAGATTTCTGCTTAGGGAAGATAATCTAAGATGTCTCGTCAGAGCGACAAGGTCCCTAAAAGAATTTTAGAAACACAAATTTTATCTTGACAGATCAACCTATGCAGAAGGACTCTGGGATATGGAACAAGTAAATCTGCTCAGACAATTTAACATTTTCATTTGTATATAGCAGATCATTAAATTACTTGCAATAATAACAGTGATGAAACTCTATTGCATATGTCAAAAATGGTATTGAATTAAAGGGACATGAAACCCAAAATCTTTTTTTTTCTTGAATCAGATAGAGCATACAATTTTAAATAACTTTACAATTTACTTCAATTATATTTTTTTATCATTCTCTTGATATCCTTTGTTGAAATAGAAGCATTGCACTTATAGGAGCTAGCTGAACACATCCGGTGAGCCAACGACAAACGGCTTATATGTGCAGCCACCAGCTAGTTCTCAGTAGTGCATTGCTGCTCCTGGACCTACCACGATATTCTTTTCACCAAAGGATACCAAGAGAATAAGGCAAATTAGATAATAGAAGTAAATTGGAAAGGTATTTAAAATTGCATCCTCTATTTGAATCATAACAGTGTAATTTTGAATTTACGGTCCCTTTAAGCAGACAGCACAAATGACACATACAAATTAAACGTGTTCTCCATCATTTATTTGAGTAGAATGTCAAAACCATAGAGAATTGAAAGTGAAACCTCATTAATTTGTGTAACTGCTAAAGATAAGTGATGGCAACTAAATATAAAAATAAAAATACAGTACAACTACTGATGTAAACTGCTGTGCTGGTCTTGGGGATATAAACACAATTAATATGCCTAGGGCAGCTTAAAGTCTGAGTGTGCCACTGATGCCAGGGTTTGTAAAAAAATAAATAAAAATAAAACCTTAAAGGGACATGAAACCCAAATGTTTTCTTTCAGGATTCAGATAGAGCATGTGATTTAAAAAAAACAAAAAACGTTCTAATTTATTTATATTATCTAATTTGTTTTGTTCTCTTGATATACTGTGTTGAAAAGAATACCTAGGTAGGCTCAGCAGCTGCTGATTGGTGGCAGCACATATATGCCTCTTGTCGTTGGCTTTCAGCTAGTTCTTAGTAGTGCATTACTGCTCCTTCAACAAAGGATACCAAGAGAATGAAGCACATTAGATAATAGAAGTAAATTAGAAAGTTGTTTAAAAGTGTATGTTCTATCTGAATCATGAAAGAAAATGCAAGGAGAAAAAAAGAGCTGCACTAATTACAGCTTCCAACTAATTAAAAAATAATATAAAAGTTTTGCATGAGATCATGCAATTAAAAAACAAACTTGTTTTATAAAAGTTATCTCTTTTTTCATGGTTGCTTTTGTTGAGTTTAGTTAATTTTTATGAGAGCATACTAGGGTATGCTTAGAAGAGTGCATGTGCCTTCTACACCATATGCAGAGCTGGCTTAAAAGATTGTGCTACACCCATTACAGTCTAAACACAGCTGCTATATAGCACTTCAGACAAGTGCACACTTCTGTAGCTACCTGGGTATTTTGTCATGGAAAGGAGCAAATCTTCATCACAGACTAAAATTTGATTAATTTGACATTTGATTAAGTAAAATTGAAAATCATGAAACTTTCATTTTGACTTCCACATCCTTCTACATATAAATATTTGTTTATGGAAGAGAAATGTATCAAAATATATAAAACTAACGGTTTTAAAAAAAATTATAAGGGTTTTTTCTGTGTCTCTGAAAATTAGAGCTGCTGGTTTTAATCTAATTGGCTCTAAGACCAACCTGAAATCAAAGAACCAATTAAAATTTAGCTTTGATTTCCTTTTGTCTTTTTGCTATAATTTTTCATTCTTTTCTTTTTTTTTTTTTAGAACTGACACAACTCGTCACCTTTAAGATGAAAGCAGCTTTTAGCAATTAAAGTCAAGTTCAATCAGTTTTACGTACATTTTGAACCCTATCTAGTTGATCAATTTAAAACAAGAGCTATTTATAATTAAGCTAATCTGTCCTTTAAGAGTTTTTCCTGTAAGCTTGTCGCTATTTAACTTTCTAAATATTTGACAGCTTTATTTAGACTTTGTTCCATGACTTCTTGTGACCACTCAAATTAGCAGCCAACCAAAAATTGGTCTCTAATGTCCTGAAACACATTTTTTGTTCATTAATAGCTATTTACTTTAACAGCCATAAAGAGAAAATGTTGCTTTCACATTTTGCTAATATACCCCTCAAGACCCGACATACTATAATGCTTTTTAAAATACAAATACATTGGCAGCGTTATATTAAACAGTAATGAAACCACTGGCTAAATGAATAGCTTTTAGTTACTGACTTCTACTGCTAATGCCATTAAATATCTTTTTTCTTTTTTTCTTTTTAATTTTCTGATACAATCTTAAATTTTTATTTAAAAATATATTAATTAAATCAAAAGTAGTAAATTCTACATACAAAGATGTATTACATTTATTAAAGGTACACTGGTACTGCTTGTCTTAGTTTTAATAGGGCAGGGGGAAATTACTTTTAAAAATCTTAGTATATACAGTGTTAAAAAGATTTGTAAGAGTTTTCTTAATGAAGAAGGATAAAATCAGAATCAAAGGGTATAAGTATAAAATAGATAGATACATCGATAGATATATAGATGATTGATAGAAAGATATTTAGATACATACATCGATAGATAGATAGATGATTGATAGAAAGATATTTACGGCTAGATTACAAGTGTTGTGGTATTGCTTTTAACGCTGAAAAAATGGCCATTCCAGCATAATGGCCAGGAATGCATTTTACCAGTCGTGTCGGTATAGTTATACCGTAAGCAATTTAGCCTGTAACGCAATGTCTATTACGCACTCAAAAAAATGAAGTTTTTGTGTTGGATTTTCAAAGCGCGGTATTACAGGTTGTGCGTTCAAGCTAAAATGCTTGCGTTACAGCCTATACCGACACGATCCATACCGCCATCTGAGAGCAGTAGTTATGGATTTTGCGAAACAAAAATGTTTTACAAAACTCAGAACTAAACTGTTACAAAGTACACTAACACCCATAAACTACCTATTAACCTCTAAATCGACATCGCAAACACTATTTAAAACTTTTTAACCTCTAATCTGCCACCCACTAACATTGCGACTATTAAGTAAACCTAATAACCCCTAATCTGCCGTCCACCCACATCGTCAACACTATTTAAATATTTCTGCTCCCTGACATTGCTGCCACTATAATAAAGTTATTAACCCCTAAACCTCTGCCCCCCAACATAGACGCCACTATATTAAAGTTATTAACCCCTAAACCTCCGGCCTTCCACATCACCGCCACTAAATAAACTATTAACCCCTAAACCTAACACCCCCCTAACTTAAAATTAAATTTACAATATAACTCTATTTAAATAAATAAAAACTTACCTGTGAAATAAGAATAAACCTAGCATTAAACTATAAATTAAACTAACATAACTATTCTAATAAAATACAAAAAATGCTACCAATTAGGTTTTTTTAAATTTGTAATTTAAATATTTTAACACTGACTAAATTGGGAAAAATGAAAAACACTAAGCTTACAAAAATAATAAACAAAATTATCAAAAATAAAAACAATTACACCAAATCTAATAGCCCTATAAAAATAAAAAAGCCCTCCAAAATAAAAACACCCCCTAGCCTACAATAAACTACCAATAGCCCTTAAAAATGGCCTTTTGAAGGGCATTGCCCTAAGTTAAACAGCTCTTTTACCTGTAAAAAAATACAACGTCCCCCCCAACAGTAAAACTCACCACCCAACCAACCCTCCAAATTAAAAATCCTAACTCTAAAAAAAACCTAAGCTATCCATTTCTCCTAAAGGGGCATTTGTATGGGCATTGCCCTTAAAAGGGCATTCAGCTCTTTTACAAAAGCCCAAAGCCCTAATCTAAAAAAAAACCACCCAAATAAATGAAAAGAAAAACTAACACTAACCCCAGAAATATCTACTCACGGTTCCTGAAGTCTGGACATCCATCTTCGTCCAGGCGGCGAGAAGTCTTCATCACGGCAGGGTGGAGCGGAACCATCCTGGAAGCCGATCCCATCCTGCGCAGAGTGTCCTCTTCATACGGTCACCGTTGTACACTGAAATTGAATGCAAGGTAGCCGTTTCAAAATGGCGAACCTTGCATTCCTATTGGCTGATTTGATTCTTCAAATTCAAATCAGCCAATAGGATGAGAGCTTCTGAAATCCTATTGGCTGTTCAAAACAGCCGATAGGATGAGAGCTACTGAAATCCTATAAATGTTGTTAACATTCAAAAATATTCCACAAAAATCTACCACAAGGGCCTATTATGCATCATACTCTAAGTGCCTAAATAAATAAAAACTAAAAGGCTGGGCATCTGGGCGTCCCCTGTAAAATTAAAAATACAGCGCTCAGCCTAGAGTTACAAAATGACAGTTGGAATCCATCCGTGAATATTGCTATCACTTATTTGAACCCAGTCTAAGAGCACCATAAGGGGTATACACAAACTTGGCTCTGAAGGAACATGTCCTGCCGAACCCCAGTGAGAATGTGCATTTACAACAGCCACAGTGAAAAGTGAACTCTCTCACCACTAAGTTTTCCTGGTGTTAGATGGATCCATCTGTATTCTGGATCTCCATGAGATGAGTGACCATGTCGCTGCAGTAGAAGGATCTTGTATATGCGCAATGTCTGGTTCCATAGATGCCCAAAAGTAACTAGCTAGCCCCTTGGTCGGAGTGTATACAGCTCCGTTACTTTGATTTGCACATTGAGGCTCCCATGAGCGGCTGCTCAAATAAATGCACATTTATTCACACCAGGTGATCACTATTAACCACAGTGATCATCTGGCTTTTACATTTTATATAGGGGCTTTATTTTAAAGAGGGGTTTCTGGGCTTTTAAAGAAGGAGACAAGGGGTTATCTAGGCCTTTTTGATGACATGTTATAATGTGCTATAAATTGCTTAAACGTATGTTTCTCTATATAGAAAAGCCTCCTCAGCCTATCTCTGTTTTGTACACAAAGGCCAATAATTAGGACTCGCCTGCAGAAATCACACAAAGAGAATTATATGGGGTGTCTCTCCTTCACACCCAGAACTCTGAACAGTGCGTTAAACAGCTTTTAAACTAAAATTGCCTTTATAAAATTCATAGAAGACCTTGCACTACTGACAAGACTTCTTAGATAATCTTAGATAATCTCGCTAGAGCAGAGATCGTTAGACCATTGGGCCATTTTGAGAGAGCATTCAATTAAAAATTAACCTATCGACTCACTACTTGGAGTGTGATTTCATCTGCAGCTTCTTGTTTATAGCTTTTCTATAACCAATACATTAGTACTGCCATTTTCACTACAGGTGTTGGTTTCAACAGGGAAAATCAGTTATTTCAAATAACAAAATGAAGATAAAGGAGCTATATGTTAACAATTTTATACACTCCAACAGGTAAAATGCAAACAAATTAAAGAGGGGGGGGGGGAATACAGTACACTAATTTTGTAACATTTTGACAACTCACATTTTTTTGCATAGCTGGACTTATGGCTGATGACACGTTGTGGATAGACCTCCCCATAATTCATTTTTATGGGGGGGTATGAAAGTATTGGGCCTTGCAGTCAACTTTAATATATCTTTAAAGGGATATGAAACCCAAACATTTACTTTTGTGATTCAGGAAGAACACACAATTTAAAAAAAAGTTTCCAATTTACTTCTATTAGGAAATTTGCGTCATTCCCATGATATTCTGTGTTGAACAGATACCTAGGTAGCATCCGGAGCACTATATGGCAGGAAATAGTGCTGCCCTCTAGTGCTCTTGCAAATGGGCAACATTCTTGCAAAGTTGCTGCCATATAGTGTTCCAGAAATGGTCCAACTCCTAAGCATACATCCCTGCTTTCAACAAAAGATACCAAGAGAACATAGATAATTAATAATAGAAGTAAACTTGTATTCTCTATCTGAACCATGAAAGAAAATGTCTTGGTTTAATATTACTTTTATTATTATTAATAATAATCTAATTTTATAGGAACGTAAAGTCAAATTAATACTTTCGGGATTCAGATAGAGAATGACATTTTAAAAAAATCTAATTCTCTTTAATTATCAAATTAGTTTTTTCTCTTGGTATCACTTGTTGACAAGTAAATAGAAGCCTGGGCACATGCACATATTTTAGCACCATGTGATAGCAGTGTTTGCAACAATGTATAATATTGCTACAAACATTGTTGCAAACTGCTCTCATTGACTGCTAAAGACATGTGCAGATCCCTGAGCCCATCAACTAAGGAAATCAAGAGAACAAAGCAAATTATAACAAGTATATTGTGTGCTCCATCTTAAAGAGATCTGAAACCCAAAATGTTTTTTGATGATTCAGACAGAACATGCGATTTTAAACAACTTTCTAACTTATTTCTATTATAAAATGTTCTTTATTCTCTTCAAATATTTTGTTTAAAAGCATGGAACGTACGCTCAGGAGCGTGCAGTGTCTGGGGCACTATAAGTCAGCAGTTTTGCAAGAATGTTATCCATTTGCAAAGCACTAGAGGGCAGCACTATTTCCTGTCATGTTGTGCTCCAGACACTTAGGGCTAGATTACAAGTGGAGCGCTAAATATCGCTCTTGCATACAAGCAATGTTAGCGCTGCACCTTGTAATACCAGCGCACGATAATGATATTGCGTTCACTAGAGCGGGCTACCATAGGCTCCTATGGGAGCCTCATTCTGATGCCGTCAGATACGGTAGCAATAACCAGCCACTTGTAACGGCTGGTTAATTAATTTAGTGCTCCACTTGTAATGTAGCCCTTACTAAGGTAAATTAGAAACGTTTAAAAATGGTATGCTCTGTCTGAATCACAAAAGAGATTATTTGGGTTTCATATCCCTTTAGCCGTGAATGTTTAAATCTGACATATTATTCTGGGCACCAAAACAAATTCTAGAAGACAAATTAAACCATTACCTTTTTTGTAAGAACCATCTTTTAAATATTGTATACTTTTATATTATCTCCCTTCCCTTTAAAGCTTTTGTATGATCAAAATAAAAGGGTATCAGCTGAAGGGGTATTTTTTATTAAATGTAGATAAGAACACGTGTTAATCAAAATTCCTTCGTTTTATTGTAGTAAACTGATGTACAGCAAGTAAATTATAAAGACTGTTTTTCCAACAAAAGCTGCATAAAGCAATATTATGTTATAAATACAGAAAAAGCATTTTGCTTGTAGAGAACAAACGCAATTATATTATTCAAGGCTCTTTTTTTCTTCTATTTTAAATTCAATTGAATAAATTCATTTTTTTTATACCAGATGTCTTGGAGACCAATTTGAGTTCTCCTAATTGATCCTATTTGTTTACAAATACACAAGAAAACAATAAATATCACAGGCAACATCTGCCTGCAGACTACAATCCCTGCATATATTCTCCAGATATAGATTAAATCTTGCAATGCTCTCTCAAATTTACACATTTGGTTAATGGCCCTCCTCATCATTTTCAAATACACAGGACCTCCTCTGTGACAATGGTTTTTAAAGTAATTTCCCTTCAGTTAGTGTTTATATTTGTCTGCAGATTATTTATGTTCAGAAAATGATTTGACTTTTTATTTATTACCACACACATTCACATATGCTTATTTACAAGACACAAATGATATTGTTTTATACTAAGGGATACTGTTCATAATACCTGTTATGTTTTGCTATACATAAAAGCAAACCAAATTATGCAGATTAATTGATTGGACCCACACAAATGTATCAGAAACAGATATCATTGATTTGTGTGTATTCTGCTTGCTTTTGTTTTATTATATGCTATGCAAGAATACAAAGGAAATAAAAAGAGATGTTGGCAACTTCATTTCAATATTCTGCTTTTAGGCAGATTACATTGTGTGCTGCCAACAAAAGGAGTTTCCATAATGTAATCTTTTTTCTTTTCTTTTCAATTCCATTACAAAAGTATTGTTAATCAACAGAGAGAATGGAAATGTATTATAGAACTGGAATTGGAAAAAAAAGTGATGTGCTCTATTAAGTAGAACAATTAAGTAGAAAATTAAAGACAGGAAGGTAAAATTCAATTAACTGATCATAAATATAGATACAGATGTACAGTAAAATGTATCAAGATCATCATCCCATTCCTGGTAACTCTATTGTACTGAGTTCTTTGACCAATGAAAACTCTAGCTGCGATCATAACTTTTTTGTCTGATCAAGGGACAAGGGGTCTTATTAGTTAATGGGATATTATATGCAAAAAAAAATCAATTACACAAATGAAAGAAAAGTATTTTGCTGCATAAAAAATATTTAAAGGGCCCAATACTTGAAAAATAACATGCACTAATTCGTTAGAGAATGTAATGTAAAACTAGCGGCACTACTGCGTGTTTAATCCCCACAAAGGGGTTAAAGACGCAGCAAAAGTACCGCTCAGGACCGCAGAGCATGGCTGGTTCGAAATGGAAACTGCTGCTTATCTGCAATCAGTAGTGCTAGTGGCACGACTCAGCAGTGCTCTACGTGTCCCAAGCAGTACTTATATTGTGTCTTTAACCCTTTTGTGAGGGTTAAACACATAGGCCTCTAGTTATCAACGTGTCTACTTACCTGCCATCGCCGGCCCCAATACGCCCGCCTAAGCTTGCCTACCATCGCCGCCGCGGACCTGAATAATCTCGCCAAAGTTATCAATAAATCTGTCAAAAAGCCGCGCACCAAGTACGGGGCGATGAGCAGCGGACTGTGATAATTATCACTCATCCGATCTCGCTGCTCTTTGGATTTTTGACAGCTTTATTGACAAGCTGTCACTAAGCACCCACACTAAACTACACTCTTCTACCCCCTATACCGGCGCCCCCGGAGCCCCCCGCAACTAAATAAAGTTTATTAACCCCTAAACCGCCGCTCCCGGATCCCGCCGCAACTAAATAAATTGTTTAACCCCTAAACCGCCGCTCCCGGACCCCGCCGCCACCTATATTAAACTTATTAACCCCTAATCTGCCCCCCTACACCTTTGCCCCCTATAATAAATTTATTAACCCCTATCCTGCCCCCCTTACACCGCCGCCACTATAATAAATTTATTAACCCCTATCCTGCCCCCCTACACCGCCGCCACTATAATAAAATTATTAACCCCTAAACCTAAGTCTAACCCTAACACCCCCCTAACTTAAATATTAATTAAATACATCTAAATATTATAACTCTTATTAACTAAATTAATCCTATTTAAAACTAAATACTTACCTTTAAAATAAACCCTAATATAGCTACAATATAAATAATAATTATATTGTAGCTATCTTAGGATTTATTTATATTTTACAGTCAACTTTCAATTTATTTTAACTAGGTACAATAGCTATTAAATAGTTATTAACTATTTAATAGCTACCTATTTAAAATAAAGACAAATTTACCTGTAAAATAAAAACTAACCTAAGTTACAATTACACCTAACACTACACTATACTTAAATAAATTATTCCTATTTAAAACTAAATACTTACCTGTAAAATAAACCCTAAGATAGCTATAATATAATTAATAATTACATTGTAGCTATTTTAGGATTTATATTTATTTTACAGGTAACTTTGTATTTATTTTAGCTAGTTAGAATAGTTATTAAATAGTTATTAACTATTTAATAACTACCTAGCTAAAAGAAATACAAAATTACCTGTAAAATAAATCCTAACCTAAGTTACAATTAAACCTAACACTACACTATCATTAAATAAATTACCTACAAATAACTACAGTTAAATACAATTAAATAAACTAACTAAAGTACAAACAATAAAAAAAATAAGTTACAAAAAATAAAAAAAAATAAGTTACAAAAAATAAAAAAAAATAAGTTACAACTTACAAACAGATTACAACAATTTTAAGCTACTTACACCTAATCTAAGCCCCCTAATAAAATAACAAAAACCCCCAAAATAAAAAAAATGCCCTACCCTATTCTACATTAAAAAGTTACCAGCTCTATTACCTTACCAGCCCTTAAAATGGCCTTTTGCGGGGAATGCCCCAAAGAAAACAGCTCTTTTGCCTTTAAATTAAAAATACAACCCCTCCAACATTAAAACCCACCACCCACACACCCCTACTCTAACCCAAACCCCCCTTAATAAACCTAACACTACCCCCCTGAAGATCATCCTACCTTTAGCTGTCTTCAGCCAGCCGACCACCGATGGAACAGAAGAGGACATCCGCAGCGGCCAAAGTCTTCATCCAAGGGGCACTGAAGAAGTCTTCCATCCGATTGAAGTCTTCATCCAAGGGGCGCTGAAGAAGTCTTCCATCCGATTGAAGTCTTCATACAGGCGGCGTCTATCAGCCAATCGGAATTAAGGTAGGAAAAATCTTATTGGCTGATTTAATCAGCCAATCAGATTGAAGTTCAATCCGATTGGCTGATCCAATCAGCCAATCAGATTGAGCTTGCATTCTATTGGCTGATCGGAACAGCCAATAGAATGCAAGCTCAATCTGATTGGCTGATTAAATCAGCCAATCAGATTTTTCCTACCTTAATTCCGATTGGCTGATAGAATCCTATCAGCCAATCGGAATTCAAGGGACACCATCTTGGATGACGTCACTTAAAGGAACCGTCATTCGTCGTTAGTCCGTCGGTAGAAGAGGATGGCTCCGCGTCGGCTCGTCTGAAGATGGCTCTGCTCTGCTCCAGATGGATGAAGATTGAAGACGCCGCCTGGATGATGACTTCAATCGGATGGAAGACTTCTTCAGCGCCCCTTGGATGATGACTTCAATCGGATGGAAGACTTCTTCAGCACCCCTTGGATGAAGACTTCAATCGGATGGAAGACTTCTTCAGCGCCCCTTTGATGAAGACTTCGGCCGCTGCGGATGTCCTCTTCTGTTCCATCGGTGGTTGGCTGGCTGAAGACGGCTAAAGGTAGGATGATCTTCAGGGGGGTGAAGTTAGGTTTATTTAAGGGGGGTTTGGGTTAGAGTAGGGGTGTGTGGGTGGTGGGTTTTAATGTTGGGGGGTTGTATTTTTATTTTACAGGCAAAAGAGCTGTTTTCTTTGGGGCATGCCCCGCAAAAGGTCCTTTTAAGGGCTGGTAAGGTAATAGAGCTGGTAAGTTTTTAATGTAGAATAGGGTAGGGTATTTTTTTTATTTTGGGGGGCTTTTTTATTTTATTAGGGGGCTTAGATTAGGTGTAAGTAGCTTAAAATTGTTGTAATATTTTTGAAATGTTTGTAACTTAGTTTTTTTTATTTTTTGTAACTTAGTTTTTTTATTTTTTGTACTTTAGTTAGTTTATTTAATTGTATTTTATTGTAGTTATTTGTAGGTAATTTATTTAATTAATTTAATGATAGTGTAGTGTTAGGTTTAATTGTAACTTAGGTTAGGATTTATTTTACAGGTAAATTTGTCTTTATTTTAACTAGGTAGCTATTAAATAGTTAATAACTATTTAATAGCTATTGTACCTAGTAAAAATAAATTGAAAGTTGCCTGTAAAATAAAAATAAATCCTAAGATAGCTACAATATAATTATTATTTATATTGTAGCTATATTAGGGTTTATTTTAAAGGTAAGTATTTAGTTTTAATTGGATTAATTTAGTTAATAAGAGTTATAATATTTAGATGTATTTAATTAATATTTAAGTTAGGGGGGTGTTAGGGTTAGGGTTAGGTTTAGGGGTTAAAATATTTATTAGAGTGGCGGCGGGGTCCGGGAGCGGCGGTTTAGGGGTTAATCAGTTTATTAGAGTGGCAGTGGGCTCCAGGAGCAGCGGTTTAGGGGGTAATAACTTTATTTAGTTGCGGCGGTGTAGGGGGGGGACAGATTAGGGGTGTTTAGACTCGGGGTACATGTTAGGGTGTTAGGTGCAGACATCTCCCATAGGAATCAAAGGGATGTCGGGCAGCAGCGAACATGAACTTTCGCTATGGTCAGAATCCCATTGATTCCTATGGGATCCGCCACCTCCAGGGCGGCGGATTGAAAACCAGGTACGCTGGGCCGGAAAAGTGCCGAGCGTACCTGATAGTTTTTTGATAACTAGCAAAAGTAGTCAGATTGTGCCGAACTTGTGTTCGGAACATCTGGAGTGACATAAGAATCGATCTGTGTCGGACTGAGTCCGGCGGATCGAAGCTTACGTCACTACATTCTACTTTTGCCGGTGTGTAGGGCTTGATAACTTAGCCGAATCAGCCTCGCCACAAATACGCTGCGGAATTCCAGCGTATTTGAGGTTTACGGCTTGATAACTAGAGGCCATAGTAGTGTTACATGCTCAAAGGAAGTAGAACGTGTATTTCTTCTACTATTATGGCACTTTTAATATCATTTATTTAAGTTTAAAATGGAACTTGTATATCGTGCTCATGTTTTTGACTGATGGGCAAAAAACATCAGCTCCCCCCCCCCACCCTTTGACATGTGCAATTTTTGACCAAGTGACTAAAACTAATATGCACTTTATTCTTAAGTGTAGTAAAACTTGGAAATGTTGTAAAGGTAGTAACACACAAACACACAGAAACACACACACTCATACACTGAAACACACACTCACACATAAGGATTCACATATAGACACTAGCAGACACGCAAGGAAACACACAAACACACTCAGACACAGATACCTACACAGACACTCAGCACTTGTTTACATTGACCTTACAAGTAATGAGATAGACTACAGTTTTGTAAAAAAAGGAGATTTACAAGACAAAATATGGAATTCTGATTATCTTTTTGTCAAGGAAGTTGCCAACTAAGTGATGACAACAACATGCAGTGGCTGAAAGGATGGGCCCTGAACTGCTTAAACAATAATTTAAAGGTTAAGTGGTGGATTGGTGACTTCCAGAAAGGTCACATTAGTCTCAAAGTCTGTAGAAAGATGTGAATAATCAGTAGTAAGGTCAAAATGTCCTGAAAAGGAACAGACAATAGACACACACACACACAATCTCAAACACAAACTTGCACATACACCCAAGGAAGCACCTACAGAGAAAGCCTCAGAAAACACACAAAAACATACACACTCACAGACACCCACAGAAAACATACAAAGACACACACACACACAGAGAGACACCCAGAGAAAACACACAAAGATATACATACACACACCCCCTCACTGAGACATCCACAGGAAATGCACAAAGAGACACAAAAACCCTCACAGAGAGATACACAGAAAAAAAATACATACACACTCATAGAACAAAGATCTAAACACAGACACCCACATGAACACTCACAGGAGGTAAAATTTCTGCACATTGCCATCCCGTAAATCAACAGTGTGTGACATGCATGATAAAAAAAAAATAGCAGAAATTAAGAGATCACCTTTTAAAGAATCCTATTTGTAAATGTGCAAACGAAAATACTTTTATGAATTCAAAATTGTACATTATTGATCTGTCATTATGGGTAGATAAAGAAAAGTACTTTTGAAAGGTTGACATATGTTTCCCCAACCAAGAGCACCATGTCATATCTGGTGTACAAATGTTCCCATCTGTCAGCTGTACTTATTGATTTTAAAAATGTTGTACTCGATATGGTCTTGGTGGAACCATAAGTTGTGGCACTAGGTCTCATACAATTAAATCTGGTTAATTGTAGGATTAAGGCTTGTTAATATGTATTTCAAAATTAAGTCAACTGTAGTGTAAACTGAACAGTGTTAAGCTAAGTTGTCTCATTTCAAACACTGAGCAATCTTAGCCTGAAAGTATAACATATTATACAGATGTAAAAATCTGAGATAAAATGCCTCCTGGCATCGGGAAAGTCCTTGCATAAAGAGGCAGTAAACTGGAATGTAATTATATATATATATATATATATATATATATATATATATATATATATATATATATATATACATATAAAATCATATCTGCCAAAAGGGCATCTACCATTTGTGTATTGAGGAGGAAACATTTCTGCATGGGTTTAAATATAGAATTTCTACAGCATTGTCAAAAAATCATATATACACTGCTGCATATTGCTAAAAAGAAAAATGTGTTTTTATGGACCCCTGGCCCCACCACACAACTACCACACTGAAGTTACTATCTGAAATTGCAAAAATAAATAAAAAACATTTACTAATGAAAGTAATCTGCCGCATGACTCAGGCACACACTGTACAAACTTAAGTGCCAAGTTTGTCTCACACTGTGCATAGTGGTTTAGTGCACACTCATAAATCCTCTCAAATGCTAATGTTTTACTCCTTGTAATGTCATTTCCCACACTCAATAGCACTCTGCTGTAGCGCCCTCTGATGGCTGCCAAAATGTAAAAGTTTTTGTTTTTTTAAATAGTTGTGCTTGCCTCATGGGGCCCCCGGCAGGAGTCACCCTATTCACCCCCTGATGGTGGCCCTGCTGATGGGCAATGCTATAGGTGTACAGGCAACCAAGGAAACATGTAACAAGAAGATATAGTATTATGCAGCACAGGTACATCAACTAAAAAATGACAATGATTTGAAATAAATAATATTAGATGAAATAACAAACACCATAAATTCATCTTATTGATTAGGATAGGATACAATTATAGCCAAGGTGATAGGTGTTCATAAATGAAATCTATAAGCAAATGATCTTCTCTGTTGATATCTGTTACCTTAAACCAAGCACACAATGTTGGCTAAAAGCTTCAATTTATTTTGTATAGTTGATAAATATATAGGTCACCTAGCTTTTATGCTACGTTTTTTAAGAAGTATAATACCAAACTGAGTCTGTTTAGTATGATTTAGTCAGTAAGTGGAATGACCAACTGACCAAAATGCAGAGATACCAATATGACCTAATTTGAAGTCACAACGCATTTTGCATAGAGTAAAGTTCATTTTAAATTACCATTTGTGAGTGTGTGTATGTGTTTTTGTATGTGTGCATGTGTTTGTGTGTGTAGGTGTGTTTATGTGTTTGTGTATGTGTTTATATATTTGTGTGTGCTTGCATGTGTTTTTGAGTGTGTGTATGTGTGTATATATATGTGTGTGCATGTGTTTGTGTGTGTAGGTGTGTTTATGTGTTTGTGTATGTGTGTATGTGTTAATATATTTGTGTGTGCATGTGTGTATATGTCTGCTTGCATGTGTTTGTGTGTGTAGGTGTGTTTATGTGTTTGTGTATGTGTGCATGTGTTAATATGTTTGTGTGTGCATGTGTGTATATGTGTGCTTGCATGTGTTTGTGAGTGTGTGTATGTGTTTTTGTATGTGTGCATGTGTTTGTGTGTGTAGGTGTGTTTATGTGTTTGTGTATGTGTTTATATATTTGTGTGTGCATGTGTGTATATATGTGCTTGCATGTGTTTGTGAGTGTGTGTATGTGTGTGTATATATGTGTGTGCATGTGTTTGTGTGTGTAGGTGTGTTTATGTGTTTGTGTATGTGTGTATGTGTTTATATATTTGTGTGTGCATGTGTTTGTGTGTATGTGTTTTTGTATGTGTACGTGTGTGCATGTATGCAGGGGTCAAGTCCTACAAAAAAACTCACTAAGACTTCCACCCCCCTCACAATTAATATTGTTTTATACATACATGCAGACATACACAAACACACATACACACACACTGTATTTATATGTATATAATTTATATACTTTGGTTAATGAAAGCAAATTAAAACCAATGAAGGGTTGAATGGTTGCCTTTGGGCCTGAGAATCCTCCTCTGTCACAGAGTCTCATCCACATAAGGTGCAATAGTTTTATTTCTGCTGGGGGGAGCTAAATAACCCCAGAGCAAGCAACACAGAAATGTAAGCACCATGTGTTACACACAGTGCGGGGTGATCACACAGCAGGACCGCTGATAGGCTTACATTTAGTGTATATTGTAGGAAGTGTTACTGCCCATTACTAGAGGATCTCACTATCCCTATAACCAGACTGTGCTCCAGCTCCTCCCACTGGCAGCAGCAGTGTTTACTGAAGTGTTCCTGTTCCCAGTCCAGGGGGAACTTAGTTCCTCCGTTCCCATGCGTTCCCACCCGACTTGACCCCTGCATGTATGTATATGTATGTGTGCATGTGTTTGTGTGTGCATACGCCTATATGTGTGTGTGTGTATATATATATATATGTGTGAATATGTGTCTCTGTGCATTTGTCTGTGTGTATGTGTGTGTGTATGTATGTGTGTGCATATGTGTATATGTGTATGTGTATGTATGTGTGTGCATGTGTGTGTATGTGTGTGTGTATATGTGTGTGGCATCATGTGTATGTGTATGTGTGCATATCTGTATGTGTGCTTGTTTGTGTATATGTGTAATTATGTGTTTGTGTGTGTATATTAAGTTTACTCACAAATACAAATCAATATAACTCCTGCTCATAAATATCAGTTGCAAGCTCAAATTAGTGAGCCTGCAACCAATTGGGGCATTTGTCTCATGATAAATCTCGCTTTAAATGTAGTTATCATGTGCAAAATTATAGTTTTAGATTTTATCACAGTAATTAGTATTTACATTCATAGCATTAATTCCATAGCTTTTTAAATATATTCATATTATATTATTTGTGTCAATTTTGGGGCCTGGAATATAACTCATTGTAGGTTAATTATAATGCAGATTCTTTTTGTAACAGCTCGGTCAGAAATAGAATCCCTGCAGAAACCAAGAGCTGTATGTATGTATATATATATACATATACAGTATATCTGTAATTGATAACATATTTAAGGATACATTTTTATCCTTTTTAAACTCTCCATCTGCTGCCTATCATCATTTTTGGCTTTGGCCAAAACATCCATTTTGACACTTTATATAGTGTCCCTGGACCTGCGGCTGGATCTTTGATATACTGAGCCACGTCATCTACTCCATATATGGTATCCCTGGACTCTCCCTGGTGAGACGAGGACCCCCACTGGCGACATCTTCATACTGTGGTCTACCGGACGACGTGTGGTTCCGGACTGCGAGTACTGCCCTTTTGTGCTCCACATTTTGTGAGTAGTATTCTTATGTCCCTGTTGCTGCCTTTATCAATTTGTATTTGATCTGCACTATGTGGCGTCCTCAATCTATTCCTTTTTAGATCTGTCATCTGTGTTGTGGCACAACACCCTGGAGGAGCAGCCTACCTTTTTTGGAAACATCGCTCACCATCTATTACCCTTTGGGAATTACCAACTGCACTTTGCAGGACTTTGCACCAGATCATTTTGACTGGACTATACAGTTTGTATATTTATATATATATATAATTTATCATCGTCATATTAACTCTTGTCATTATCCATCCATTGGAGGACTACAATATTGTTGCTATATAATATCTTTCTTTTTACAGCACTTATTGTATTTATTGTTTTAATTGTCTTATATCTATCCCAGGCGCCTCTTAGTAGTACCCTAGTGACGTTTTTATCACTAGACGTACTAGTTGTCATTTCATAAGCGCTAATTGCTACCGCAAGCTCACGGTAGCAATAATCAGCCACTTGTAATGGCTGATTAATTACCGTGAGTCTGCATAAAATATGCCCGTTTGCGGGCTAAATATGCCTGTTTGCAGGCTTACGATAAATTAGCGCTCCACTTGTAATATAGCCCTTAAAGGGACACTGAACACCACATTTTTCTTTTGTGATTCAGATAGAGCATGCAACGTTAAGCAACTTTCCAATTTACACCTATTATCAAATTTTCTTCATTCTCTTGCTATCTTTATTTAAAAAGCAAGAATGTAAATTTAGATGCCGGACCATTTTTGGTGAACAACCTGGGTTGTTCTTGCTGATTGGTGGATAAATTCACCCACCAATAAACAAGTGCTGTCCAAAGTTCTGAACCTAAAAATAGCTTAGATGCCTTCTTTTTCATATAAAGATAGCAAGAGAACGAAGAACATTTGATAAAAGGAGTAAATTAGAAAGTTGCTTAAAATTGCATGCTCTATCTGAATCAGTGTTCCTTTAATTGCTTCTCTTTTCATCTGCAATATATATATTTGGATTTTTTTGAGTTCAATGTTCCTTTAAGCACAAACACAAAACATCTGACAGAATTAGTTTAAAGCAAAAATGTTAAAAAGTGCCCTTAACTTGCTTCATTATTCATTTTGCAGTCCCACAGATGAGACAATAAAACGGGATTGTCAAAGGGCACGCACCTGGCAACATTTCTACTTACAGAAACATGGTTTCCTCGCTTAGCATACAAATGTGCGTTGAAATCCCTAAAGCTATTGCACGTAAAATTCACTTTAGTAAAAAAAAAAGTCCAGGCAAAGTTGATTATTAAAGACAATAAGAAAACAATTGCTCAGAAAAATATCTTCTGCTAAGAAGTGTTTTATTTTTTATGTTACTTTAATTTTTTTCTAATATTGCTACACAAAGTGACTCTATCGACATAAAAAAAATGTAAATAAAGCACGTGTAAACTGCTCAGCCAGTTGTTTTGTTGATTCGCTCTTTTCATTGGAATAGATACTGTGCATAAAATATCCCTGCAGATGTTTTATCCTACGGGGCACACTGAATTTCATTTAAATGCCAAAGCACAAAATCTAAAACAATGTGACTTTAACAAAAAAAAAAAAAATAATGATGAAGTATTTGATGAGAAAATGGCAAGAATTCCTGTGGCGCTGGGGTAACAATCTCAAATCTTCGTTTTAATAGAATAAACAAGATCATATTTCATTCAACTCTGGCAATATGAAGAGCTGTGGGTATTACATTGATATAAACCAATAAAGAATTTGCAAATTTGAAGCACTAATTAACAGACACAATATTAAATGAAAAAAAAAGTTTTCTCTAGGGGCAAATATATTTTGAAGACTTGAAACTTTCATTAAAAGACATTTTTTTTAAAAAAAAAAAAGATTTTTTTCCGCTGCTTACCATTTACCAGTTTGCAAAGATAATGCACCCAATATACATATTTAATATTTTTCATGACAAGCCTTTTAAACTCAGTAATTTATTTAAATAATATAGTCTGCAAATTAAGTGCCTTCCACAAAAAAAGATAGGAAAAAACAATGCAGTTTTTTATACAGCTCTAAAACATGGTAATGCAGTAACTATCTATACTATATTTCATATTTTATTTTAACACATTTCTCGATTATTTGTTTACATGCTAGTTAAAGGGGCATTTTCTTTTCTTTTTTGGATACATAGTATATATATCAGCAATTAAAGGGGCATTAAAGTGAATGTCAAGTTACTAATAGTGCCTCACCGCATTGGATAGACTTTTAAAAATTAACAAGGGTTTAATTCATGAAATCTTTTATATGTATATATTTTGCAGAATTTTTACCTATATAACGCTTCGACGATAAGCGCAGCTCTCCTGTTTGCCATTTTGTCAAATTGATTGACAAATGACGATTTGTAAAAGAACCAATCCTTGTTTCCCCCCAGGCCGTGATGTTTACGCAAAGGGGCTGAACGCCCCGGGGGGGAAACAAGGATTTCTTATTTTACAAATCGTCATCTGTCAATCTATTTGACAATATGGTGGGCGGGAGAGCTGCGCTTATCGTCGCAGAGGTAAATAGGTAAAAATTCTGCAAAATATATACATATAAAAGATTTCATGAATTAAACCCTTGTTCATTTTTAAAAGTTTATCCAATGCCGTGGGGTACTATTAGTAACTTGACATTCACTTTAACGGCATTTTTTTATGCTGTAGAAATATATCACTGCATTGTTAAAAATGTTGAATGCAAGATACATTTTTTAAAAACATTATTGTGTTTGAAAAATGCGCATTGTTTTGCAATTATAGGATGCACACCCTAAAAAGGTGAGTGTTGCTTATCTTACTTTCTTTGCTATGACAAGTTAGGGAATGATGTAAACAAGTCCCTGCATATATTAACCAATCACTGTGCAAGGTTTTGCATTCCATGGGGGGGGAGGTTGAAACGGTGCAAGTTTATAAGTTAAATTACAGGAAAAGCAGACAAAATAAAAAATGAAAGTGTATTACAAAATTTTGAAATTATAAACAATTTAACATTTTTTGCCCCTTTAAGAACGAAATTGAAAAAAGATATGCTGACAAAAACATGGTTTAAAAGCATTTAAAACCTTAAAGGGACATAAAAACACAGAAATGTTCTTTCGTAATTTATACAGAGCGTACAATTTTCTTTAAAAAGTTTTAAATGTACTTCTGTCATCCAATTGACTTTGTTTCCATGGCAGATAGGTTATGTGCAAATGTCTATAGCACTACAGGACACACTGCTGCCACCTAGGGTTCTTAAACATGCATAACATTCTTGCAAAACTGCTGCTATTGTGCGCTATACACATGTACGGTCCTAAGTAAACCTACCTCCTTTTCAACAAAGAATACCAAGAGAATGAAGTCAGTTTTATAATAGAAATAAATTGGAAATATTTTTGTTTTTTACTTTTATGTTGGTTTAACCATTGTTTTGTTTCTACAATGTGCCTAGGTAGCATCTGGAGCCCTACATGGCAGGAAATACTGCTGCCATCTAGTGTTCTTGCAAATAAATAACATTCTTGCAAAACGACTGCAATATAGTGCTCCAGACACATGCACAGTCCTGAGCTTATCTCAATGCTTTTCAATAAAAGATACCAATCGAACAAAGACCATGGGGCATATTTATCAAGCTCCGTATGGAGCTTGCTGCCCGTGTTTCCGGCGAGCCTTCTAAAGACCGATGCTCCATAACCTGTCCGCCTGCTCTGAAGTTGCGGACAGACATCACCAGAAATCAACCCGTTCCAATACAATCGGGTTGATTGACACCCTCTGGTAGTGGCTGATTGGCTGCAAATCTGCAGGGGGCGGCATTGCACCAGCAGTTTACAAGAACTGCTGGTGCAATGATAAATGCTGAGAGCGTATGCTGTCGGCATTTATCAATGTGCAGCAGACATGATCGCTATATCTGGGGATGTTCTTCTACTGTGAAACAATTGTTGTTGTCATGCTTGTGCATCTTGTGAGACGAATCACTGTCCCCTAATAAAGGGGAGATTTGATTATCAGCCAGTGAACATTCAATCAGTCACATAAATATGCTTCATTCTTGCTTAAATAAACACATTTAACATTACTTAAAATGTTCTTTCATATGAATGATACATGTTTTTAGGATTAGCAGTACCTTTAACCCCTATGTGATGGAGAGACTGCACTATTTCTCAAATAGCAAGAAGCTGTCGCTCCTGCAGCCCTGGAAGTGCTACGGACCCTGGCGTACAGGGTATGTCACTGTTGCAAAGGGGTTAAGTACTCGTTTTGATGGGTGCCCTTAGGATCTTCAATAGGATCTTTTCTGTAACACAAAAAATGATCAATTCACAAAAAGGAAACTTCAAACAGTATGTGCCAAAAAAAGAAATTAGTGTTACAAAATGAACTCTGTATTTTTTGTGCTCTTGAAAAAGACAGTGATACCTGTTAAAACGCGTTGAGCCTTTTTATGAAAATATGTTTGTCAGTAAACTTTGTTTTTAATGGAACAATAGTGTATAGCTGTTTTTCTTCAATAAATACCAGAATATTTGTTTTACAGCTTTGTCTGCGACTATATTCATTTTAGTAGCTACCATCACCAATGCGCTCTACACTATTTGTGGACCTTTCTTGTTTGAATGCAGACAGCGAGGTGAACGTTTGGGAAGCTAGTCATCCTATCCTGGGAGTTGCCAGTGCCACCGTACCATAGTTTAATACACTGTATGAAGTGGATAAAGAATAGTTACTGATAGGCATATGCACGGGTGAAAATTTTGTTTAGTCCGACTGTCCGAAAGATTTGTTTCGGATTTTTTCAAACATCCGATTCAGTCGAATTAAGTCCGTACACGCATTCAGTACTGACGAATATTATTATTATTATTATTTCCAAATGAGACAGCTAATATAGACAATTTATATTAACAAAAATCGTACATCTAGGATTCAAACTATTCAAAGAATCTATCTTTCAATGTTAAAATAACATACAAAATCCAACATTTATTGCCTGACTGGTTGTCCCTAACATAAGTCATTAGTAATACTATGGCCGGATTGGACAGTAGATGATTGACCAATGAATGGGAAGATCCCCTGTATATCATTACAAACAAAGGAGCTTATTAACCAAACAAAATAACTCCTTCACCCCATTCCTGCACCATTTTTTTAAACCAAATTGTATGAATGAATGAATGAACGAATCAACTTCTTCAAGCAGCGATTTGTTTGTTGTCCATTTAATCTAATAATTCAGCTGTTCGTATATCAAACGACTCGACGGATCAGCAAAATTCAGACAAGTCCGAAGCCTGAATGCACATCTCTAGTTACTGCTGCATCTGTTTTATTAGATCAGCTCAGTGGCTGGTCCAAACATGACGTTTTCGTAATAGGATACTTTGTCCTTAAATTTACTGAATGCTTTTTAAACCCCTATAAAACAGCACCAGCCCCAATGAGACTAAATATATATCTACATGTGAGATAATCAGTTTCCCTCAAATCCCTGCCATGTTTCCATATATTGGTCAATAATTATATAAAACCTAATTCTTTTCAATAGCAATTTGTATCTTGAGATGTGAATCTGAATCTAACAGTTTTTTCCCTTTCCACATATATTCATGAAAATAATTGAGATTTATTGCTCAATCCAACAACTATTCCGCCCAGTACAGGATTTATTTGTGCATCTCTAGTCTGATTATTGATCTCTGTATGTAACATCCGCTGCTCTGCTGACCATGCTTAGAGGAGGAAATTATTTAGTTTAGGGAAGATCCTTATAACGATGATACAGTAAAATGGTTTGTTGCTTTAATTTCTGTGCTATTGTTTTAATGAAATTAGTTGTTAATGTCTACAATTTATTTAAAATAGATAAAGTTTAGTTATTGGTCTTAGATGTTATTATACTTTCTGTTACAGGTTTCATGATTTACAATATAGATTTTGTATTCTACCATTCGTTTGTAGTAAATAAATTTGATTGTAAGTACCAGAGACCTGTGATGCTTATTACAGCTCTCAGATTAAGCTCACTAATGTGAGTTCCACATATCTTCTATACCCAATGGCTTGCCCACAATGCTCGCCATAATTAGAACCCAAACATTTAAAGATTGTTTTTTTTTCCAGCCTTTGAAAAACATTCGCAAGTAGGAATGTTATAAGGTGATACACAACCTGATGCTTTTTGGCCATCGGTTTATGCTCTGTACTTCTGGACTTCCGTTGTTGTCCAGGTCTTCTGCTCCTCTGGATGGGAGGTGACAAGTGAGACTGACTATCACAATATATTATACCTAGGCAATCTAACGATAACTACAGCAGCTACTAGAGGTCTCCTATCACTCTGGGCAGAGATGAAATTATACTCACTGTACCATTATCCTATACACAGACAAACTCAGGATAACTCTAGTATACACTCTAGGTCTCCTGTCCCTCTACAGGGTGACATGCCATACTCATTCATACAAAGAGAGAAGCGCTTTATTTGAATGTAAAGTTTAGGCGCCAGCCTATTTTTGGTTCAGAACCTAGGTAGTGCTTGCTGATTGGTGGTTATATAAGACACTAATCAGAAAGCACTACCCATTCTTGGTTTGTCAAATAAAGATACCAAGAGAACAAGGAAAAATTGATAATAGGAGTAAATTAGAAAGTTGCTTAAAATTGAATCATGAAATTGTTATTTTGACTAGACTATTCCTTTAAATGCAGAGGAGGTGACATAATTTGTGGAGAAGTACATTTTCACCAGGTCAGGGTGAAAAAAAACAAGATGGGGCCAGCCTACCATACCGAGATTAACCTGCAGGCTATTGTGTGCTCCCCTTTGTCCCGCCCTCCCCGCAGTGAGCACTCTTCTTGCCTGTCGGGGCCAGTCCCCTCACCCTGGAAATCTAAGCCCCCTGAGCTTTCCCTAGGAGCCTGTGCTGCTTTGTGTTAACACTTTGTTCACTGAGGCTGAGCGCTGGCTACTGAGAGACAGATAAATAGCAAGAGCAGAGTTGCTGGTAACTGACCCAAACAAGCAGTGTCTGAGAGCGTGGTATTGGTATGCTCTCTGCTGAGCAGCTGCTACAGTAACCTCAACCAGTCAGACGGTCACCTCCCCCCAGGCCTGGGTACAATCTTACTGTCACTAAGCCCCATGACCCATCTTAGCTCTCTGCCGATTGACAGAGTTAGTTTCCACAACACTTATAAGTACTGGTTTCTATGTGTTTTTGCACGCCCAGTGTACTTAAATTACGATTTACGCTGTAGATATTAAATTATTTATTCCTGTGTAATTTACATACAAATGTTACCATTTGGATAAAATATCATTTTGATGCCCTTTAACAATACGATTGTTTCTTGAGTATATTTGTGTGAATGGTTCAGTAATTTGTTTTGCATGATTATTAAATTACGCTTTTCCCTGTGTGCTTTTATAATCTATGTAACTCTTCCCATACGAAAATGCATTATATGCCCCTTAGAGAGACACCCTGTAAAAAGTGGCTTTATAGAATTCCATCAGTGAAATAGAAGTACTGATTAACATTCTTAAAGAATCTCACCAGCCCAGAGAGCTTTATAGAATCTGGACCATTATGAGAAGTCTTAAATATAGAGGATACCAATCTCGGTATGAAAATAATATAGCGAGACGCCAAAATCTCTGCTATGGAAATTGAGATTCTGAAAAGAATATATTGAATCAGAATCAAGTCACAGTAAAATAGTTAAGCTTAATAAAATCTGTTTTCAGATACAAAGAGTACTTTCAGAATATATTTTAGTTATTTCTGAAACAGATGGTTACTGAACATAGTGCAATGTGCAAAATACAAAACAAATTTTGAGAAAAACAGAAGTAGCTTGCAATACATTAAGGGATAACGCATCAGATATGTACAGCAATATTTAACTTTTATATCATGTTAGAAAATAATTAGAAAGTAGTTGTAAACGTGATATTTAATGTAAAGTATTATAATTAAATGTATATAATAGTAAAAGCATTTCATACTGTAATTTGTTATAACGAATAAGAGCACTTCATTGTTTTACTATTATAGAACTTTAAATGCTCTGAAAATTTGGAAATGTATAAATCATTCCAACATTAAAGGGACATGGCCCTCAATTTTTGTTCACTGTTTTTATTTAAAAATGGATCTGCTGTGCTTTTCAAACCAACTTTTTTTTTATTGAGGTTTAAATAAAGGCCTACAGGCAATTTGGAACAGTTGAAGAAAATTCCATCACCGTACATACATCAATTTAGTAATACTTAGGAGTATATTTATCAAATGCCGGGCAGACATGATTGGCTGCAGTGAATCATGTCTGCCCGGCATCGCTAAATGCTGACAGCATACGCTTGTGGCATTTAACATTGCACAAGCATTTCTGGTGAAATGCTTGTACAATACTGCCCCCTGCAGGGCGTGTCAATCATCCCGATCGTATCTGATCGGGATGATTGCAGTCCGCCACCTAAACGATGGCGGACGAGTTAAGGAGCAGCAGTCTTCAGGGGTAGATTGCAGCATCCGCTGCCTGAAAAATCTAGCCCTTGGAGTTCTCCATGTTAATTAACAAAACAAATAAGGGAGAAGTTTTCAATTTTGCAAAAGAAAATCTAAGGAAGAAACAGTATTTACTTTAAGTCAGTATGCCAACTTTATTGCTGGCCTTCTGAGTTACTCATGGACTTTTGGACCTCCTAAACTTGTAGAACAATTATTACAGCAGAAGGTAGTGTGAAATAAAGGAGACCACTCGTGGATCCCATTTGATAAACCATATAATATTACAATAAGATAACAGGCCATTCTTGGACCAACTGCAGTGTCTCAATTTCTCTCCGAGAGTCTTATAATAAACAATATAAACTATAAGAGATGTAAGATTACACAAGATTCATATAATCAACATAACCCTGGCTCACAGAATTAAAACAAAATGGAAGAGTTAGTCACAGCATTTGATCAAATGGTGAAAAGCCCAGGACCACGTCAAGGTCTCTTTATCCCTAGGTCCCTACCTTCAGCCTCACAATTCATGATTAAAACAAACACACTAAGATACAAACAAGGGTGACACAGGCCCTTTGGTTTGAAATTACAGTAGATTTCCGTGTTTTGTATGTGTCTAGAAAAATTACAGACTGGGTACACATCCTATGACCCTGCAAAACTCACAACCCTGTGTGCTCAACAACACTTACAGACAGGTGCATGGCTTTCAGGGACTCAGGCAGTTAACCACAGACAAGCCTGGGTGCAAAGTCTATAGGAAAAATTAAAAAAAAAATATTAACACAACACATAGAAAGTCTGGCACTCTCTTGCACGCACACAGATAGATTAAAAGCAAAATGAAAGAGTTGGTTACAGCATTTGGCCAAATGGTGATAGGCCCAGGACCACGTCAAGGCCTCTTCCTCCCTGTGTCATTGTATGTGTACCCAGTCCCATTTTAGAGTGCAGTCCATTTCAGTGTTTTGTATGTGTCTATGGAAATTACAATCAGGTTGATTGACACCCCTGCTAGCGGCCAATTGGCCGCAAATCTGCAGGGGTCGGTATTGCACAAGCAGTTCTGATTAATTGCTTGTGCAATGATATATGCTGACAGTGTATGCCGTCGGCATTTATCAATGTGCAGCAGACATGATATGCTACATCGTATCATGTCCCCTTGCATTTATATAAATATAACCCAAAGTGTGCTCTTTTTGGGGGGAAGGTTCTTACCTTTTATGCATGGATTCTTTATAGTTTCTACTGCCAATTACCCCTCTAAGCCTTTCCTTTTAAGGAATGGTTTAAAAGGGCTATTGTTTCAGCTGACAACCATGCTGCCCACCCCCATATACTTCCACCTATGCTCGCTCACAACCAAAACTTGCATGCCCTTCTTCTCCATGCTATGTTAGTGGTTGGGCCTAGAAACACTAAAGTACTAAAGTACAGCAGGCCCCTCTGAGAAATTGCACAGAAGTATGAAAAAACGCAAGTGCCGGATGTCTGCTCTACGAAGCCATGCATACTAATTGAAAAAAGCATGCTTGTGAATAAAAGCCACACAGCGCAATCTGTATTAGGTCTTTTGGCTGGACATTAAAATTTGAGGAAAAGAAAGGACTGGGGCTGGGTTCGACCAGCTGACACTCCCCAAGAGTAAGTTTTAAACACATTTTGTACAACTTATAAATTATTTAATAGAAAATATATATATAAAAATATATATACAGTATATATATATATATATATATATATATATATATATACTGTATATATATATAAATATATATATATATATATATACATATACAGGTAGCCCTCAGTTTACGCCAGGGTTAGGTTCCAAAAGGAATGGTTGTAAATCGAAACCGTTGTAAATTGAAACCCAGTTTATAATGTAAGTCAATGGGAAGTGAGAGAGAGAGGTTCCAGGCCCCTCTCAAAATTGTCATAAGTAACACCTAATCCATTATTTTTAAAGCTTTGAAATGAAGACTTTAAATGCTAAACAGCATTATAAACCTAATAAAATAATCACACAACACAGAATATATAATTAAACTAAGTTAAATGAACAAAAACATTTGCTAAACAGCATTATAAACCTAATAAAATAATCACACAACACAGAATATATAATTAAACTAAGTTAAATGAACAAAAACATTTGCTAAACAGCATTATAAACCTAATAAAATAATCACACAACACAGACTTCACTTGCATTTTTCTGCAAACAGTTTCTTTCTATGTATTCCAATCTGGACTGATTTATAGACAGGAAGATCTTGTTCCTTTGAAATCTGCTCGATAGCTCAGGTCTGGTTAAACTGATTAATTTCAGCTTGCTTGGCTTTGCTGCAACACAAGCGGACAGCTCCACCTACTGGCTATTTTAATAAATGCACTGCTTCTCAATGCTTTTCAATAGCAGTCACATGACTGGAAAAAAGGTTGTTATTCTGAAACGGTGTAAATTGAACCGTTGTAAAACGAGGGCCACCTGTATCTATGTATATACACATACATACATACACATGGTATGAAGGGCATTTTTTAAAAAAAAAATTGTTTACTGTCCCTTATAGGAACTTTTTTTATTATTACATTACTATCTCAATCATGAATGTTCCATTTTGACTTCCATATCCCTTTAAATTTCTGTGGTTCTGGGAATATCAGGGATAGGCAATCACTGTCTGTTAGGTTGTTTTACTACAACTAATGCAGAATTGTTTATCTCTTGCACATTCCCCAGGGAGATAAAGTATGTCATTGAAAATATGGAAAGTGTGACATAGCTTTAACGAGCATTTGTTTCCATATTTATTAAGAATTATTGACATATAATTTAATTAAGAGAATTTAAAGGACCCAAGGTCGATAGGTCAGAGAAAACCTGATCCTTCCATTCATTTGAAAATAACAATATAGTTCTGTTCTCTTTGTTGAACTATTTTCCCCATCTACACTCAACGAATGGATGATAATCAATGCCTTCTTCCCAAAGCTACAATATTACCATCTGCCATTAATTCTCATCAAATTAAGCGCACACTAGTCAAACACAGAGGCTGATTTGTGTAAACAAATGTGAAATTAGACTGATATGAAACTAAATTATAACTGATTTATGAAAGTCTGTTAGTGTTTTCCACAAAAGAATATTTGACATATTCAGCCGTTCCAGACTTTATCTGCACTTTCTCTTCATATTTCCTTTTGAAGTTTAAGAAATACGTCAGTTGTCAGGAAACTTTAAAGAAATACTTTTAAGTTTGGGGGTTTTTTTGCTTTTTTTTTTTTTTACTTTTTTTTTAAGTAAATGGATAAAACCATACTTTTCCTGTACTCTGAACTAGAGTTTACTAAAAATATATATTTATTTTTCCATTTTGGATAGACAGCTACAATTGTCAACCAGAATTTTAAACCATTAAAAGTGTTTTTAAAAAGTATCATCTCTTTGATTTCCAGCAAGTAGTGCTGTAGATAATTTCTCGTTGCATTTTCAATAAAGAAAATCTGGCTAAAATTGTACTATGTGACCTTTGGATTAATAGCTCTGCCATTTGTCTGTCAAACTAATAGAGAGTTTAGGGAATTGTAGAGACTCATCTGGAGCGATAGAATTTCTCCTTTTGTCTTTTTTCTCTGGACACTAATGGCTTTTTGTCAACTTCTTCACTCAGTGTATGAAATGTAGCTATTTCATTTTAGTTGTCCATTAACTTTTCGCATTACGACAAGAACAATACAGCCCCTAAAGAAGAGTAGTTCAACTAGACAGATTAAATTTCTGCAACCGCTTTACTATGAAAGTGCTGTTTTTAATTGTCAGCAATGTTTCTGAGACTGAAAAAGTATCAATTACTAATTAAAACCGGCTACCTTGGCAATTGTAGAGTTCACAGAGCATGTAGATCAACATATTAATGATTGAATTTATTGTGTTAGCTTTCTCTGCTTATTCATGTCTTATGATTTGTCATTACCGAGGCTCATTTATATTAATGCGCTTCACACGCGTAGATTAAAATCCTTGTAGACCCGGTGAATGAGATATACAGGGACAATCTATTATGCTCCAAAAAAAATCCTCTCTCTCTCTCTCTCTAGTTGTTAAACTTGTTCGCATTTGGAATTCACCCAACTAGCACTGCAAATCACACTTCTCTGCTTCTAAGCTATTCTGATCATTAATAGAAAGGGTTAGAACATATCTGTTCAATTAAGTGTAATTAATACGATAAACTATATAACTACACTAAATATATATGTACATACATAGAACAAATAGAAAACACAAAAACTGCGCGCGCAGAAATGCATTAAACTACATATAATAATGCAGCAACGTTTTTAGGAAGGAGGTCTAGCTCAAAAAGTAACCACAAAAGTGATTCTTGTCCTCAGTAAGTGGTGATTCAACTCCCCCTGTGGGAGACCGGCAGATTCCAAAAAATAACGCTGGTCTGGGTACGTCACAGGAACAAAATGATTATATCTGAAAGAAAGGAAGCGCACAAAGGTGCTCCACATAGTGCGTTATTTTTAATTTTAAAAAGTCTTAAAATTAGACACATAAAAGGCCCCCCAGGAGTACCTACTCACAGAATATGCCCTCAAACAATGTGAGGTATGTTCGTGTATAAGTAATATCCTCCTGGTATAACTGGATCCCCCGTGAACTTTTACTGTGTCAGTTCAAAGACGCGTAGCGAATAAAGTGTCAAAGTCTTGCTCCTTAGACAATCACAGGAGGTATTCCAGTACTCATAAATATATGCAAGACTAGAGATTATTTATGACACAATAGGTACACAAAGTATAGGCATATTATAGGTACACAAAGTATCAAGCATGAACTATTGATACAGACACTAGTAGCGTGAGGTGGGCGTGGCCACTACTTTTACATGAACATACCTCACATTGTTTGAGGGTATATTCTGTGAGTAGGTACCCTTGGGGGGCCTTTTTATGTGTCTAATGTTAAGCCTTTTTTATGAAAGATAACGCACTATCTGGGGCACCTTTGTAACACAGGCCCTTTGTAATCTCCATAGACGCATACAAAACACAGAAATGGAATGTATATATATATATATATATATATATATATATATATATATATATATATATACACGCATATACACACACATATATAGATTAGGTTCCTAGGAGTGGAGAGACCTTGATGTGGACCTGGGCTTAAACCTTTTGGCGCCAAATGTAACTGACTCTCCCATTTTTGGTTTTAAACATTTCTGTGTGCCTGCTGGTGAGTGCCAGGTTTTCTGTGTGCTGTGTTGATAATTTTTGCAAGTTTCCCGATGGGCCTGGCACCCAGCTAGTTCAGTAGTTAACTGCCTAAGTTGCTGGAAACTGTACAGCTGGCTGTCAGTATTCAGGGCTGTGGAGTTTACAGTGACTTAGGATTTGTACTGTCATGATTCCTATTAATTATTCTATTTTTGCTGTGTTTCACATACTTTTGGTTATCTTGCGCTGTCTCTTTAATTTTTAAACTGACCAGAAGCAAGCCTATATAACCTGGACACGCCCCTTTCCACACTGCTTTAGTATTGTTAATCGAGGACGTGTCATGCTCGCACCTAGCCGTTAGAGATACAAGCGAAACCTAAAACCTAAATATCTCCAGGAGATTAACAAGTGGGCAGCCTCAATTTCTGTCTCTCAAAGTCAGACGAATAAAGCCGCACTATTTCAAAGAGACGCTGAACCTCTCAGTTCAAACAGCTGATCTTTAAGGTGCAGACTCCCACGCAACGTTACTTGGTAACTACAAACACCTCTTCCTCACTTATTAGCTAGCTTGTGAGTCGCACAAGACCCCCAGAGACAGATTGTCCTTACCGAGTTCGGAAAGCCAGCTCGGCTTGTCTCACCGCACACAGCTTCACCTGCAACAGCTCCGCTTCAGCTCCTCCCTCATTCAGCGTGTCTCACTTGCAGCAGCCTCAAAGCAAGTCTGACTGAGAGAATCTGACAGCCTGTTACACAGATCAGC
Source organism: Bombina bombina (assembly GCF_027579735.1). Classification (NCBI taxonomy): domain Eukaryota; kingdom Metazoa; phylum Chordata; class Amphibia; order Anura; family Bombinatoridae; genus Bombina; species Bombina bombina. Next base: position 31,401,169 of record NC_069508.1, read on the forward strand.
TGCTCCACACGCCTAACAGCACTGCACTCCTGTTGCTCCCTAGACTGGGATATAGCTAAGTATATTAGCGGATCGTTGCATAGAATTATCTGTTCATTCCAGTCTGCCAGCTCCTAGTTGGTATTGCTGAAAATACCTCTATTTATATATTGACTTTTGTCAAGGTTCCATGTTGTTTGTCAAACCTCCTGACAACCTTATACTGTCTGGCAAACATCTATACATATTCAAACAAGGCCGCAGTTGTGATCCACAGATCCTGTACATAGTACGCTATCCTTGACATAATACTAAAGCCGTTTTCATGGAAATCCCTCAGTTTGTGTATACCTTGTCCCAGTGAGTGGATCAACTCTCTCAGGGACTCAGGGAGCTTCAGATACAGGTTGACAGTTTCAGAAGTATTTTGAAAGACTCCTGTCCAGAACTACAAGTCTGTATGCCTGACAAATTTTCTGGTGACAGAGCTTTATTCAATCAGTTTAAGAATGCTTGTAGGCTCCTGTTCACCCTCAAACCTAAGACATACCACACAGAATGCATAAAGGTGTTAACTGTAATTTCTTATCTCTGGGGAGAACCCAGGAATTGAGCAGACTCCTTTTTTTATTCTGACCATCCCATACTAGCTTCACTAGATGACTTCTTCGCTGAGATGGGAGTATTGTATGAAGACACGAATAGACAGCTGACTGCAGAGTCAAAAATGAGATCACTTAGGCAGGGGAAAAGACCTGTCGAAGAATACCTGACAGAGTTTAAGCAGTATTCCAAAGATACTGAATGGAGCGACATAGCCTTGAGGAACCAGTATCGCCTTGGGCTGTCAGACTCTGTGAAAGATGAACTGGCATGCACTGAGCTCCCCAGAAGGCTAGAAGGGTTGATCGCCCTGAGTATTCAAATCGACAGACGACTTAGAGAAAGAAGATCTGAAAGCATGACCTCAGATACAAAACCTCCTACCTATCATCCAAAACCCAGCAGTACCCAAGTAACAGAGCCTATGGATATTGGGTTCACAAAGGGTCCGCTGCAACCTGAAGAGAGAAATCGTTGCAGATTGAAGAATCTGTGTATGTACTGCGCCTCAACCTCACACACAGTGAGAGACTGCCCCATCCTACAAAGGCAGAAAAAGCGTAAATCCCACCAATACAATGAGTGTTTAACAACCAAGGTCAAGAATGTAGCTTACTGTTCTCTCTCTCTCTTGTTACAGTGGGACCACCATCAAATCTGCAGTGAAGCAATCACTGATTCAGGAGCTTATGCTAGTTTCATAGATGCAGATCTTGTACATAAAAATAAAATACCCCTTGTGTTGAAAAGCAAATCATTCTCTATTAGAGTCATTGATGGGTCCCTAATCAATGCAGGGCCCATCACCCATCAGACCATTCCTCTCAAAGTAACATCCTTGACAGCACACATAGAGTATATATAATTCAATGTGATAACCTCACCCTTATTCCCCATAGTTTTAGGGTTACAGTGGCTTCAAATTCACCAGCCTACTATTATATGGAATGATCTGGATGTTTCATTCAATTCGAGTTACTGCAAGGATACCTGTTTTCCCCATTTGACTATTTGTCACTTGAACAAGATCCAGATACCTACTGAGTACAACGATTTTCAGGATGTTTTTAGAAAGAAGGAGGCAGAGAGTTTTCCACCGCATCGTGATTACGACTGCCCCATAGAACTCATCCCAGGATCAGACATACCATATGGACACATCTATCCGCTATCAAAACCTGAACTGGATCATCTGAAAACATACATCTCTGAAAATCTACAAAGGGGTTCTATAAGACCTTCAACTTCCCCAGCTGGGGCTGGAATCTTCTTCGTAAGAAACAAAGATCAAACCCTAAGACCAATTATCGACTACAGGGAACTCAATAAGAAGAATCGCTACCCCTCACCACTAATTCCGGACCTCATAGAACGACTCACTCATGCAAGGATTTTCACGAAATTGGACCTGAGAGGGGCATATAATTTAGTTTGGATTCGTCAAGGGGATGAGTGGCTCACAGCCTTCAGAACCTGTTATGGGTTATATGAATATACGGTAATGCCGTTTGGGCTGTGTAATGCCCCTGCAGCGTTTCAGTATCTGATCAACGATATCTTCAGAGACTTATTGGACATCTGTGTTATTGTCTACTTAGATGATATCCTCATATATTCAAACACAATGGAGGACCATAAAAAACACGTGAGATGGGTATTATCAAGGTTGCGTCATCATCATCTTTACGCCAAACTAGAGAAGTGTCTATGCCACACTACGGAAATAACCTTCCTCGGTTACCATATCTCCCCACAAGGCATTGAGATGGACAAGACCAAAGTAGACACAATACTGAACTGGCCAGTACCAACAACTAGGAAAGAGCTACAACGCTTCCTGGGTTTCGCTAACTATTACAGGATGTTTATCAAACATTACTCAACGACCACTAAACCACTTACCAGCCTGACAAGTGTCAAGAACGCATTCCAATGGAACCCAGTAGCGCACAAGATCTTCCAATCCATTAAAAAAAGGTTTTGCAAAGCACCCATCCTTCCTTTCCCAGACCCCGATCTCCAATATATACTCGAAGTCGATGCCTCAGATACGGCTCTCTGATCCATCCTATCTCAACGAAAAACACCCGCCAAACCAATACATCCTGTGGCTTACTATTCGAGAGTGATGACACCAGCCAAGCTCAACTATCCCATAGGAGAGAAGGAATAACTGGTAATAAAAACATCTCTAGAACACTGGAGACATCTATTGGAAGGAACCAAATACCCAATCCTGATCTACACAGATCATAAAAATCTGGAATACCTTCGCTCCAGTAGAACCCTCTCTTCGAGACAACTCAGGTGGAATCTCTTCTTCTCCAAGTTCTCTTTTCATATCACTTATAGACCCGGCAGTAAGAACGGCAAGGCGGACGCCTTATCAAGGAAAGATACGATACCTACTCCTGTAAACAAACCTACCACCATAATTTCCCTTAACCAAATCATTGCCCTGCTACCCTCCTTCATACAGGTTTTACAAAAGAGTCAAAAGGAGGAAATCCTCAAACCCAAGGAACCTTTGGAATTAAAAGCTGATGGACTTCTATATTTCAAGGACAAGATTTATTTACCATCTAACTTGCGCATCTCCATCTTGCAAGAACACTATGATTCACCTTTGGCAGGGCATCTCGGAATAACGAAAACCGTAGATCTGATTAAAAGAACTTACTGGTGGCCATCCCTCCAACAACAAGTAAGAGAATACATACTCTCATGTCCTACTTGTACAGTTTCCAAAACAGAAAGGAAAAGACCTTTCGGTCTTCTCATACCTCTACCAATTCCTGACAGACCCTGGTATACTATAGGACTCGATTTCATAGTAGAACTACCGCTCTCCAACAAACAGAATACAATTCTTGTAGTCGTGGATCTTCTCACAAAAATGTCTTATTTTATACCTTACCACAAGCAACCCACATCTTCCAAAACCACCACTTTATTCCTCCACAACATTGTGAGACTCCACGGTATGCCCCAAATAATCATTTCAGATAGAGGTATGCAATTTACCTCTCGGTTTTGGAGGCAGTTATGCAATACAATGCAAATTGAGCACCGTTACACCACTTCTTTCCACCCACAGAGCAATGGCCAAACAGAGCGAGTCAACCAATGGCTCAAACAATATCTGCAATGCTATTGTTCTCATCAACAAACACAATGGTCACAGACCTTGACGATGGCGGAATATGCCTATAACAACTCTGTTAACAGCACCACCCAAAAATCACCTTTTTTGCCAACTACGGATTCCACCCCACTTTCCGACTCAATCCACTCGCAGAAACTACTTGTCCCCAAGTGGATGATACCACCAACACCCTTCTCGACCTTTTCCAACACCTAAAAGAGAACATAACTGAAGCAAAAATGTCCCATAAACATTATTATGACCTCAAGAGAAGACCTTCCCCCCCCATATCAGGTTAGAGAAAGGGTTTGGCTATCCACCAAGCACATCAGGCTAAAAACTCCAAGCAAGAAACTTAGTATCGCTTTCATTGGTCCTTTCCATATATAAAAGATCGTCAATGAAAACGCAGTCACCCTGGATCTACCTTTTTCTTACCGCATTCATCCAACCGTCCACGTCTCCCTCCTGAAACCATGTCTGGTCACACAACATGACCCACAACAGGTTCCCAAGGATTGACTTCCCGACGATGACACCGAGTACGAGGTTGAGAAAATTTTGGATTCTCGATTTCACAAGGGAGTTCTGCAATATCTCATACGATGGAAGGGATACGATCCAGAGGAAGATTCCTGGGAACCATCTGCCAATATCCAAGCTCCAAGGTTGATTTCCCTTTTCCATAGACAACACCGCGATTTACAGCTGGTGAGCAGCTGCCTGAGGAGGGGGGTATGTCATGATTCCTATTAATTCTTCTATGTTTGCTGTGTTGCACATATTTTTGGTTATCTTGCACTGTCTCTTTAATTTTTCAACTGACCAGAAGCAAGCCTATATAACCTGGACACGCCCCTTTCCACACTGCTTTAGTATTGTTAATCTAGGACGTGTCATGCTCGCACCTAGCCGTTAGAGATACAAGCCAAACCTAAAACCTAAATATCTCCAGGAGAAGATTAACAAGTGGGCAACTTCAATTTCTGTCTCTCAAAGTCAGACGAATAAAGCCGCACTATTTCAAAGATCAGCTGATCTTTAAGGTGCAGACTTCCATGCAACGTTACTTGGTAACTACAAACACCTCTTCCTTGCTTATTATCTAACTTGTGTGTCGCACAAGACCCCCAGAGACAGATTGTCCTTACCGAGTTCGGGAAGCCAGCTCGGCTTGTCTCACCGCACACAGCTTCACCTGCAACAGCTCCACTTCAGCTCCTCCCTCATTCAGCGTGTCTCACTCGCAGCAGCATCAAAGCAAGTCTGACTGAGAGAATCTGACAGCCTGTTACACAGATCAGCTGCTCCACACGCCTAACAGCACTGCACTCCTGTTGCTCCCTAGACTGGGATATAGCTAAGTATATTAGCGGATTGTTGCATAGAATTATCTGTTCATTCCAGTCTGCCAGCTCCTAGTTGGTATTGCTGAAAATACCTCTATTTATATATTGACTTTTGTCAAGGTTCCATGTTGTTTGTCAAACCTCCTGACAACCTTATACTGTCTGGCAAACATCTATACATATTCAAACAAGGCCGCAGTTGTGATCCACAGATCCTGTACATAGTATGCTATCCTTGACATGTACCCTGTCTGGAGAGTGTGGTCCATTCCTGTGTTTTTATATATATATATATATATATATATATATATATATATATATATATATATATATATATATATATATATATATATACACAAACATACACTCACACAAGAACACACTAACACATAAATACATTATGTGTATTTCAGCTATCTTATGCATACATAAGTCAATAAATTCTTGGTTTAAGTGCCATTTTACTATGATGAGAAAACAATAACCATCATTTCTATTTGTGAAATACCTTGTGCTATATCTCACTGATATTTTCAAAGCACTATTTTAATGGTCTATTAAAATATTATATCTTCTATATAATATTGTAATTGATCACAAGGGATGAGCAGTTAAAGGGACATTAAATTCATAATTTTATTTCTACTGTCATGATTTATTCTGTCTGCTTTTCCTCTAATTTAGCTCTAAAAACTGTATTGTTTCTACTCACCCAAGAGAGGCTTGACCTTGACACTTTTATTTCACACAGTAATTGGCTGATACATGCAGAAGTTAATTTATGTCCCTAACTGACCACAGCAAATGGACTAAGATAAACAACATTCATGGGTCTGTGTACCAAGCCCACAAAACAATACTTATTCTACTAACATTATGGTCGATTTCCAGTCATGTTTATCAGCTGTTTTACGGCTCATGGTTTTTTCATCATCAGAGTGATCACAACGCAAACAATAACATAATTTACAAATTGGGAAAAGAGCGTATTACATCCTGGCAGATATCAGAAATTTCACCTATAGGATATATGGACAACATCGACATCAGTGACTGAAATACACTCAAAATGTTAACTAAAATATCACTAACAAAATAGACACATAGGGCCTCGTGATCAAAAACTCGCCAGCATGGAGAGAAATCTTGCAAAATCTTTGGGGGCTTTTTTTAAGCATTATATTTTAATGTAGGGGTCTTCGTTTCACAGCCAAAACTCTACATGGCAAGACAAACAGTTTTCAAGCTAAAATGCACATTTCTAAAGTTCTTTGAGAGACCTTGCAATATTAACCAGATGTCTTAGCTCATCTCAGCAGAGAGAAGACCTTTAGCTAATTAGGCCTTTTAAGTTCAACAGCCAAAGGCATTTGATAAATGCTTATCACCCACAAATCGATCGATAACACAGATGGGCACAGCCAACAAGATGGTGCAGCCCATGCCAACAACAGCAATGGCTGCTTTTGATGATGATAGAATCACGACAAATAATAACTTATACTGAATACATCATCATCATAAATATGTAAATGTAAAATCATGAATAAAACATACCTACAAGATATTGACAGTTGCAAAACCAATACAGATCTCAATACCAATGTATACCTATTAGTAAATGACATTACAAAGATGTTTTAATAAATAAAATAAAAAATAAACACCACTCAATCCAATTGCAATCAATACACATTCGATTCAAGGGACAAAGAAAACCTAAACATTTCTTGCATGAGTCAGATAGAATATACAATTTTAAACAACTTTCCAATGTATTTCTATTATCAAACTTTCTTTGTTTTCTTGTTATCCTTTGTTAAAAAGCAGTAAGACAAGTTCAGGAGTGTGTATTTGTCTTCAGCACTATATGCAGCGGCTTTGCAACAATGTTATACATTAGCAAGGGCACTAGATGGTAGCAGTTTTATAACATGTTATACATTAGCAAGGGCACTAGATGGCAGCAGTTTTATAACAATGTTATACATTAGCAAGAGCACTAGATGGCAGCAGTTTTATAACAATGTTATACATTAGCAAGAGCACTAGATGGCAGCAGTTTTATAATAATGTTATACATTAGCAAGAGCACTAGATGGCAGCAGTTTTATAACAATGCTATACATTAGCAAGAGCACTAGATGGCAGCAGTTTTATAATAATGTTATACATTAGCAAGAGCACTAGATGGCAGCAGTTTTATAACAATGTTATACATTAGCAAGAGCACTAGATGGTAGCACTATTTCCTGTCATGCAGGGCTACAGATATGTGCACGCTACCTACATATCTATCTCTTCAACAAAGACATAAGAACAAAGCAAATTTGATAATAGAAGTAAATTGGAAACTTGTTTAAAATTGTTTGCTCTGTCTAAATCCTGAAAGAAAACTTTGGGGTTTAACCCCATTAACGCCCTAAGCACAATTTATGGAAGCGATACAAGGTTAAAAAAAAAAAAAAAAGCCAAATACACCATTTTAGAATTGCATTATTGTTCCAGTGTTTGTTGGATAACATCTATTATCTATTGGTCAGGTTGCCATTGTGGGAAGAAGGAGATCAAACCTTGTTGCAGTTATCAGTCTTAGCTGTATTTTACTTGATATGATTGTGATTACTTTGTTAATAAAAAAAAAGGGACAATCCAGTTTTTCCCATATAGAAAAAGAAAATTGAAAGGATTTTAATCAACCCCATGACAGTTTTATATAATTTTAAAGCATTCAATGTCCTCTTAATTAATAATTACCTGAATATTTCATACTATAGGTTTTTTTTAACTAGAAAATATAATACAAAAAATATACTTTCTGCAAATTAAATTCAACATGATTAATTTTCCTTTATAATAGAGAGAAAATATAGCTCTAGAAAGCTTCTATTAAACTATGACTAATAAAAGTTATCACAAACAACAGATGTATTGACATATTTCTTTGCAGCTTGAAACAAATTTCATGTGTCTGACAGTCAATAATGGACGTAAGAATATATTAATAAATGATTAATGAGATACATAGGATCCAATGCACAATATGCATCATAGGGTTTAACATGTGAAGCATGACATATCTAGGGATGAACATCTGTTATGCATTTTATAATATACCTCATATCAATAAACATTTACATTTACCCTGGTATATTTCCATTAGTTTTTAAGTTAATTATATGGCATTTTACATCAGAAGCAACTAACCCTTTATAGTTATCAGATAGAAATGTGCAACAAAAATATTGGTTTGGATTTTTTTTTCATGTTTTCAAGTTGTTTAATAAATGTAGTTAAAGGGATAGTGGAAGTTGGATGTAAACTTTCTGGATTTGGATAGAGTATACAATTGACTTCTAATTTACTTATATGATCAAATGTACTTCTTTCTCATAGTATAATCTATTAAAACATAGCTTACGTCTCTTTAATTAAGTTCCTAACATCTTGGTACCAAAAGGCTCAGGGTAGGAGTAATCCTGGGTAGTGGGATATGGCAATGTTGGGGCCTTGTTGGGTGGTACAATCTGCTGAGATGGGCAATGTAGAGCAAGGTTTGATTGTTGGGTACATCCTGATATTGTGCATGATAGGATATTCCTGCTAATGATCATTGGCTGAAATGTCCAATCAGCTTTCTTACCTATCAACCAATACGTTTTACCAAATTATCAGGCACTTCCTATAAGGTCCACTGACAATGTTGTGTTCATTAAAATATATTGAGTGTGTTCTTCCTGTTTAATGACTTTTGGTTTTCAATACATTTTTATATTTTTATTTGTAGATTGATAAAATCAGTACACAAATACAAATATTATATATGTATTTTCTTGTTTTTTTGTTTTTTTTAAATGTAAACATTTGCTTTTCCTTGTTAATATAAGATCAAAGATACAACGGTCCTATAATTATTTTATGTTACTGTTTATTTTCCCTAAACTTTAACATTTTAATTTCTCAGGGCAAAATACAAAGCTTGTCAAATTATTTCTGTCATTGACTATTAAAAATACAAAAAAAGTTATTTTTTTTGTATTAATGTTTTTTTTCTAATCTGTTTAGTTGTATTTTAGTTTCAGTGCAAAAATACATTTTAGCAATAAAGAGAGGAAACGAAAAATAAAATACGCAAAGCAAAGAAAATTGCATTCAGTTATACAACACGTAAAAACTTACCACTTCCAAATTAGCATATATTTTAAGATGAAAAAAACTAACTAAATTAGATTAGGTTTTATATTATTGCTATGTATTGTGATGAAACGTTTTAAACTTATGTTATCAGAAAATCATTTTTCAGTTCCAGGTGAATGATTATTGCAAAATCCATTTTCAAAACGACACAAAGATATGATAAGTAATAGGTAGCATTTATAAAAGATCCCCCCCCTTTAGCATCTGTTGCCACCAATAACACCTGTTTAATTACTTGAAAGGAAAAGTAGACTGTTCATTAAGCAATTTCCCAGTCATTAACTTGAGTTATTTGAGATGCTATATGGTATAAAAAATTACTTATGGTTTTCTGCCAGCAGAATTGCATGTTTCATGCTTAAAACTTGGTATATCTTTCCTTTACAGTAAAAGTTCATATGATTTTCTACTGTGTGGAAAAAAATAGAACTAATTTGATTTTGAATATAAAAAGTTGTATTTGCATGTTTTTGATGTTTATGAAAGTTGATTCTTATTTGTTTCTGAACATTTTTATACACTTGCAATATACACTAAAGAGGAAATGTATTAAAGGGAAATGTGAGTCAGAATTAAAGGGCCATAATACCCAAATGTTTAAACACTTGGGGGTCGATCCGATAAAAATCGTCGCCCGCAAAAGTCGGCGACGCCAATATTTGCGCGGGTTTGGTATCACATATGCGGCGTAACCTAGAAGTTACGCGCGTATATTTCTGCCGTCGCCCGTAGTTTTTTGGGCCATAGGCAGGTATACCAAACCCGTGCAGTTTGGTATCCAATATACAGCGTAAGGACTTACGTGGTGAAAATGGAGAAATCTTACTCCATTTTCACCTCGCCACAAAAAGCAGCCGTAAGAAGCCTTACGCCTACTATTGGAGCCCCGTAACTCCCTAAACTGGCTGCTAAATAAACCTAACACCTAACGCATGCGCAATGTCTATCTCCCTGTCAACCGCGATCTGCTAAATAAAACCTAACACCTAACGCATGCGCAATATCTATCTCCCTGTCAACCGTGATCCCCCGCCGCAATCCCTAATAAAGTATTTAACCCCTAAACCGCCGCCATCTACATAAACTAACCCCCTACTGTGAGCCCCTAAAACCGCCACCATCTAACTGATCTATCCCCTACTGTGAACCCCTAAAACCGCCACCATCTAACTGATCTATCCCCTAATGTGAACCCCTAAAACTGCCACCATCTAACTGATCTATCCCCTAATGTGAACCCCTTACACCGCCGCCATCTACCTTATCTATCCCCTAATCTGACCCCTTACACCGCCGCCACCTATATAAAAATTATTAACCCCATAATCTAATCCCCCTATACCACCACCAGCTGATCGGAACAGCCAATAGAATGCGAGCTCAATCTGATTGGCTAATTGGATCAGCCAATCGGATTGAACTTGAATCTGATTGGCTGATTCCATCAGCCAATCAGAATTTTCCTACCTTAATTCCGATTGGCTGATAGAATCCTATCAGCCAATCGGAATTCGAGGGACGCCATCTTGGATGACGTCCCTTAAAGGAACCGTCATTCGTCGGGAAGTCGTCGGCCAGGATGGATGTTCCGCATCGGCGGGATGAAGATGGATCCGGAAGAAAGAAGATTGAAGATGCCGCTTGATAGAAGACTTCAGCCCGATGATGGACCTCTTCAGCGCCCGCTTGGATCAAGACTTTAGCCCGATGATGGACCTCTTTAGCCCAATGATGGACCTCTTCAGCCCGATGATGGACTTCTTCAGCCCCCGCTTGGGCTTGGATGAAGACTTCGGAGGCTCCTCTGGACGGATCGGTGATACCCGGCGTGGTGAAGATAAGGTAGGGAGATCTTCAGGGGCTTAGTGTTAGGTTTATTTAAGGGGGGTTTGGGTTAGATTAGTGGTATGTGGGTGGTGGGTTGTAATGTTGGGGGGGGTATTGTATGTTTTTTTTTACAAGCAAAAGAGCTGAATTATTTGGGGCATGCCCTGCAAAAGGCCCTTTTAAGGGCTAGTAAGGTAAAAGAGCTTTTCTATTTGTATTTTAGAATAGGGAAGGGTATTTTTTTATTTTGGGGGGCTTTGTTATTTTATTAGGGGGCTTAGAGTAGGTGTAATTAGCTTAAAATTGTTGTAATCTTTTTCTAATATTTGTAAATTATTTTTTTATTTTTTGTAACTTAGTTCTTTTTTTATTTTTTGTACTTTAGTTAGTTTATTTAATTGTATTTATTTGTAGGTATTTTATGTAATTAATTTATTGATAGTGTAGTGTTAGGTTTAATTGTAACTTAGGTTAGGATTTATTTTACAGGTAATTTTGTAATTATTTTAACTAGGTAGCTATTAAATAGTTATTAACTATTTAATAGCTATTGTATCTGGTTAAAATAAATACAAAGTTACCTGTAAAATAAATATTAATCCTAAAATAGCTACAATATAATTATTATTTATATTGTAGCTATATTAGGGTTTATTTTACAGGTAAGTGTTTAGCTTTAAATAGGAATAATTTATTTAATAAGAGTTAATTTATTTTGTTAGATAAAAATTATATTTAACTTAGGGGGGTGTTAGGGTTAGACTTAGCTTTAGGGGTTAATAAATTTATTAGAGTAGCGGTGAGGTCCGGTTGGCAGATTAGGGGTTAATACTTGAAGTTAGGTGTCAGCGATGTTAGGGAGAGCAGATTAGGGGTTAATACTATTTATTATAGAGTTATTGAGGAGGAAGTGAGGCGGATTAGGGGTCAATAAATTTATTATAGTAGCGGTGAGGTCCGGTCAGCAGATTAGGGGTTAATAATTGTAGGTAGGTGGCGGCGACGTTGAGGGGGGCAGATTAGGGGTTAATAAATATAATATAGGGGTGGGCAATGTTAGGGGCAGCAGATTAGGGGTACATAGGGATAACGTAAGTTGCGGCGGTGTCCGGTCGGCAGATTAGGGGTTAAAAAAATTTAATAGAGTGGCGGCGATGTGGGGGGATCTCGGTTTAGAGGTACATAGGTAGTTTATGGGTGTTAGTGTACTTTAGAGCACAGTAGTTAAGAGCTTTATGAACCGGCGTGAACCCAGAAAGCTCTTAACTCCTGGCTTTTTGCTGCGGCTGGAGTCTTGTCGTTAGAGTTCTAACGCTCACTTCAGCCAAGACTCTAAATACCAGCGTTAGGAAGATCCCATTGAAAAGATAGGATACGCAAATGGCGTAGGGGGATCTGCGGTATGGAAAAGTCACGGCTGGAAATTGAGCGTTAGACCCTTTCCTGACTGACTCTAAATACCAGCGGGCGGCCAAAACCAGCGTTAGGAGCCCCTAACGCTGGTTTTGACGGCTAACGCAGAACTCTAAATCTAGCGGAAAGACTTTACTAAATAACTCTTTCTTCATATTATATATATATATATATATACATACAAATATGTGCAAGGATATATGTACAAATTCCAGAATTAATAATAATTTTAAAAATAAATGGAAAATATGACTCCTAGAAATACAAATACACATTTATTTCTGTGAAAGTATCATATAACAAATCAATATAAAAAAATCAATTTCTGTGAGATATTATTGTTTGTTGAGGTATAAATCTAGCTATTTCTTGGACATTAACAGATGAAAAATAAAAGATTAGCTTTAGAGAAATGTGGTTGTTCATGAACAGTAATGAAATGGTATAAATAAAGTTGGGAAAAACCTAAATAACTGCGACATCGATGACTGTTAGTTAACACCAGTCTGATGATCTTCGCACCGTACTTGATACGCATGTTCTTGGCGGCTTTTTTTATAAATAAGGAGATCGTATTCAGGTCTGTGTCAGCGATGTCAGGCGAGCGGTATTGACGCCGGCAAATGCAACATAGTTGACACTTTGATAAATAGGCCCCTTTGAGACCACAAATCATTAAAATTGTCTTAGCTTGCAGGGAGATCAGTTCACCTTACTTTATCAATATTTATACACACACACACAAAACATCCGTATCTTATCTCTGATCTTAAAAATGAAGATCTTAGTACTTATCTCTAATACATCCACTCATTCCTCCCACTGGGAGGGGAGTTCAATTTCTTCTCCTTGTTATGTTTAAAGGGCCACTGTAAGTAAATATTTTCTATGCCTGTTACTAACTAACTACCCCAAATACGCTTTTTATCAATAGAATTTCATCAACATATCTCTACCGTATATCAGAAATCTTGTCTGCAAATTTAATTGTTTTCCAAACCCACTCTGTGGGTATCCTTTGCTCTGTACCAATCCGTTTACAATACCTAGGTTTCAAAATGGCGCTTTAAACACAAAGTTATTGGTTTAAGTATTTTGAACACGCAGTGCTGAAAATAGTGGGCAGGATAACGTGACATCATCGGCGAATAAAAGATATAACTTTTAGAACGTTATGAAACTTCGTTTTGGAGAAAATATAGGTCAGTAGGTTTTAATTAATGTTTATTAACTTTAATATGTTAGTTCTTTAGCTTAAAAAATATAATAGAAATCTTTTAAATAGGTTTTCCATAGCCAAACTTAAATACTGAAATGTTCAGTATAGGTGGGGCTACTGTTATTTCAAATGACAAAATAAAGATAAATTATATATTTGTAAACTATTTAATACACTCCAGCAGGTAAAAAGGATCATTGGAACACATTAAATGGTGTAAAATTGTACAGTACACTGTCCTTTTAAACTGGAGAAGGAGGCAATATTCAGTATTGTATGAAGCAGCAATGCATCTCATATACATCTCCCTTTTTCAGTGCATGGCTTTAATACTAAAGACATATTAATATTTAATATATGCCAGATATAGGGATCAATTTAAAGCAAAGCTGAAGAATAACACACGTATGTGTTATAAAGTTATATGACTTAAAGGGACATTATACACTCATTTTTTCTATGCATAAATGTTTTGTAGATGATCTATTTATATAGCCCATAAAGTTGTTTTTTTTTTAATGTATAGTTTTGCTTATTTTTAAATAACATTACTCTGATTTTCAGACTCCTAACCAAGCCCCAAAGTTTTATGAGAATACCGTCAGCTACCTAAATGTCGGCATTTATCGATGTGCGGCAGACATGATCTGCTACCGCATAATGATAATACGGACCCTAAAGTGTCATTATGGTGGACAAATTATATGGTCCAATTCATTTCCTATAATGATTCTTGATGTAAACTGATAATTCACTTTAAAACAGCAAATAATTACAAACAATTTGAAGGAGAAGGGGGTAAACAAAAGCTCACAGAAAATTAGCTTAAAGTATTAACCCACACATCCCTGGAAGAAAGTGCATCAAGTACAAATATCTTATGTATTTTATAGCAAAAGGAAGCTAAATAAATAATTAATGTATAATGCAATAATGTTTCACTTACAATAATAAAGCATTGTATGTGTTGTTGAGTTTAACAGTCCTTTAACACCAATCCCTTTGTGCAGCTCTTGATTTTCTTTAAGCACTTGTGGTAACTTACCTGACCTGCACTGCAGTCTTCTAATTAGCAGGTGATTGCAGTTACACATCAAGGTCATTTGGGACACCAGGAGACACAGAGGAATATGTCCTGAGAGTCCTATTTTCTTTTTGTTTTATGATTATTATTATTTCAATAGCAGTGCCACAGTGTTTACTTCTAAAAGCATTTTCTCTAACGTCAGAGCATGGAAGTGCTATAAATAACGGGGAGTTTCAGTCGTGAAGTATAAAAAACACAAACATAGGTTTATGCCGAGCTGAGCGCCTCCTGCTGCCCACAGCAAAACGCTATCTTCCCAGTGAGATGACGTTTCCAGCTCTTAGCCAATAGCGTGCTAGCCATACGGCATAATGCAGATCGGCAAGCACGGCTATTGGCTAAGAGCTGGAAACGTCACCTCACTGGGAAGATAGCGTTTTGCCGCAGGCAACCTAAGACGCTCAGCTCGGCATAAACTCTCAGGAAAATAAATTAACTTTCAGCATTAAATGTATTATACTTCATGACTGAAAGTACCCTTTATTTATAGCACTAGTAAATCCTATTGTTTCAAAAACTCTAGGACTTAACATCACTTTAAAAGTGATTTTGTATTGTGATCAACCCCTATGTGTTTAACCCACGTGAAGGCAGCAATGCACTACTGGTCTGTAGCTGAGCATATCTAGTGAGCCAATGACAAGAGGCAAATGTGTGTAGCCACCAATTTCCAGCTACCTCCCACTATTGCATTGCCGCTCCTGAGCCTACCTAAGTATGTTTTTCAACAACAGATATCAAGAGAATGAAGTAAATTTGATAACAGAAGTAAACTGATTTATGTAATCAACAATTACACACAATTTGCCCCATTATTAAAGGGATAGAAAGCTCAAAATTGAAATGTGCCTGGGTGCATTTACATTTTAAATAGAAGCATTTTTGCAATATACTTTCCTTAGCAAAACTGCTTCTAGTAAAATGTATACTAATTTTTTTTTTAGCAGCATACTCATATATGCTCTGAGGGCCTGTGCACCAGTATTGAAGCTCATAGAGCTAGCAGTGGGAAGTGTTGTGCCTGGGAAGACTTAATATTTGTCATATAAGCCAGTGTTTTTCAACCAGTGTGCCGTGGCACACTAGTGTGCCATGAGAGATCCTCAGGTGTGCCACGGCAGACTGACAACAGTGTGACATATTTTTTAAACTTTGCTTGTTTTTTACTCCCAGTGCAGGGGTAGTTTGTAGGAGGCTTGGCATAACAGCACAATACGTACAGTATGTGTGTGTGTGTTTGTGTGTGTATATATATATGCTGTATTAGGCTACAATGTGTGATTTTTTTTAAAATTTTGGGATGGTGCTGTGCTACAGGATTTTTTAATGTAAAAAAGTGTGCCACGGCAAAAAAAAGGTTAAAAATCACTGATATAAGCCACTGCTAACTCTGTAGTTAGTGTAGTGTCTGAATACTGCTGCACATGCACTCACATCGTATGTGCAAAAGGCCACTGAAAAACAGTGAATACTGCTGCACATGCACTCACAGCATATGTGTGAATGCCACTGAAAAACAGTGAATACTGCTGCACATGCACTCACAGCATATGTGCAAATGCCACTGTGAAAACAGTGAATACTGCTGCACATGAACTCACAGCATATGTGCGAATGCCACTGAAATACAGTGAATACTGCTGCACATGCACTCACAGCATATGTGCGAATGCCACTGAAAAACAGTGAATACTGCTGCACATGAACTCACAGCATATGTGCGAATGCCACTGAAATACAGTGAATACTGCTGCACATGCACTCACAGCATATGTGCGAATGCCACTGAAAAACAGTGAATACTGCTGCACATGCACTCACAGCATATGTGCGAATGCCACTGAAAAACAGTGAATACTGCTGCACATGCACTCACAGCATATGTGCGAATGCCACTGAAAAACAGTGAATACTGCTGCACTTGCACTCACAGCATATGTGCGAATGCCACTGAAAAACAGTGACTACTGCTGCACATGCACTCACAGCATATGTGCTAATGCCACTAAAAACAGTGAATACTGCTGCACATGAACTCACAGCATATGTGCGAATGCCACTGAAAAACAGTGAATACTGCTGCACATGCACTGAAAGCAATTGTGCGAATGCCACTGAAAAACAGTGAATACTGCTGCACATGCACTCACAGCATATGTGTGAATGCCACTGAAAAACAGTGAATACAGCTGTACATGCACTCACAGCATATGTGCGAATGCCACTGAAAAACAGTGAATACTGCTGCACATGCACTCACAGCAATTGTGTGAATGCCACTGAAAAACAGTGAATACTGATGCACATGCGCTCACAGCATATGTGCGAATGCCACTGAAATACAGTGAAAACTGCTGCACATGCACTCACAGCATATGTGCGAATGCCACTGAAAAACAGTGAATACTGCTGCACATGCACTCACAGCATATGTGCGAATGCCACTGAAAAACAGTGAATACTGCTGCACATGCACTCACATCATATGTGTGAATGCCACTGAAATACAGTGAATACTGCTGCACATGCACTCACATCATATGTGTGAATGCCACTGAAAAACAGTGAATTTTGCTGCACATGCACTCACAGCATATGTGCGAATGCCACTGAAAAACAGTGAATACTGCTGCACATGCACTCACACTCACAGCATATGTGTGAATGCCACTGAAAAACAGTGAATACTGCTGCACATGCACTCACATCATATGTGCGAATGCCACTAAAAACAGTGAATACTGATGCACATGCACTCACAGCATATGTGCGAATGCCACTGAAAACAGTGAATACTGCTGCACATGCACTCACATCATATGTGCGAATGCCACTAAAAACAGTGAATACTGCTGCACATGCACTCACAGCATATGTGCGAATGCCACTAAAAACAGTGAATACTGCTGCACATGCACTCACATCATATGTGTGAATGCCACTAAAAACAGTGAATACTGCTGCACATGCACTCACAGCATATGTGCGAATGCCACTAAAAACAGTGAATACTGCTGCACATGAACTCACAGCATATGTGCGAATGCCACTGAAATACAGTGAATACTGCTGCACATGCACTCACAGCATATGTGCGAATGCCACTGAAAAACAGTGAATACTGCTGCACATGCACTCACAGCATATGTGCGAATGCCACTGAAAAACAGTGAATACTGCTGCACATGCACTCACAGCAATTGTGTGAATGCCACTGAAAAACAGTGAATACTGATGCACATGTGCTCACAGCATATGTGCGAATGCCACTGAAATACAGTGAAAACTGCTGCACATGCACTCACAGCATATGTGCGAATGCCACTGAAAAACAGTGAATACTGCTGCACATGCACTCACAGCATATGTGCGAATACCACTGAAATACAGTGAATACTGCTGCACATGCACTCACATCATATGTGTGAATGCCACTGAAAAACAGTGAATTCTGCTGCACATGCACTCACAGCATATGTGCGAATGCCACTGAAAAACAGTGAATACTGCTGCACATGCACTCACACTCACAGCATATGTGTGAATGCCACTGAAAAACAGTGAATACTGCTGCACATGCACTCACATCATATGTGCGAATGCCACTAAAAACAGTGAATACTGATGCACATGCACTCACAGCATATGTGCGAATGCCACTGAAAACAGTGAATACTGCAGCACATGCACTCACATCATATGTGTGAATGCCACTAAAAACAGTGAATACTGCTGCACATGCACTCACAGCATATGTGCGAATGCCACTAAAAACAGTGAATACTGCTGCACATGCACTCACATCATATGTGTGAATGCCACTAAAAACAGTGAATACTGCTGCACATGCACTCACAGCATATGTGCGAATGCCACTAAAAACAGTGAATACTGCTGCACATGAACTCACAGCATATGTGCGAATGCCACTGAAATACAGTGAATACTGCTGCACATGCACTCACAGCATATGTGCGAATGCCACTGAAAAACAGTGAATACTGCTGCACATGCACTCACAGCATATGTGCGAATGCCACTGAAAAACAGTGAATACTGCTGCACATGCACTCACAGCATATGGGCGAATGCCACTGAAAAACAGTTAGTACTGCTGCACATGCACTCACAGCAATTGTGTGAATGCCACTGAAAAACAGTTAATACTGCTGCACATGCACTCACAGCAATTGTGTGAATGCCACTGAAAAACAGTGAATACTGCTGCACATGCACTCACAGCATATGTGCGAATGCCACTGAAAAACAGTGAATACTGTTGCACATGCACTCACAGCAATTGGGTGAATGCCACTGAAATACAGTGATTACTGCTGCACATGCACTCACAGCATATGTGCGAAATCCACTGAAAAACAGTGAATACTGTTGCACATGCACTCACAGCATATGTGCGAATGCCACTGAAATACAGTGAATAATGCTGCACATGCACTCACAGCATATGTGCGAATGTCACTGAAACACAGTGAATACAGCTGCACATGCACTCACAGCATATGTGCGAATGCCACTGAAATACAGTGAATACTGCTGCACATGCACTCACAGCATATGTGCGAATGCCACTGAAATACAGTGAATACAGCTGCACATGCACTCACAGCATATGCGTGAATGCCACTGAAATACAGTGAATACTGCTGCACATGCACTCACAGCATATGTGCGAAATCCACTGAAAAACAGTGAATACTGCTGCACATGCACTCACAGCATATGTGCGAATGCCACTGAAAAACAGTTAATACTGCTGCACATGCACTCACAGCAATTGTGTGAATGCCACTGAAAAACAGTGAATACTGATGCACATGCACTCACAGCAATTGTGCGAATGCCACTGAAATACAGTGAATACTGCTGCACATGCACTCACAGCATATGTGCGAATGCCACTGAAAAACAGTGAATACTGTTGCACATGCACTCACAGCAATTGGGTGAATGCCACTGAAATACAGTGAATACTGCTGCACATGCACTCACAGCATATGTGCGAAATCCACTGAAAAACAGTGAATACTGTTGCACATGCACTCACAGCATATGTGCGAATGCCACTGAAATACAGTGAATAATGCTGCACATGCACTCACAGCATATGTGCGAATGCCACTGAAACACAGTGAATACAGCTGCACATGCACTCACAGCATATGTGCGAATGCCACTGAAATACAGTGAATACTGATGCACATGCACTCACAGCATATGTGCGAATGCCACTGAAATACAGTGAATACTGATGCACATGCACTCACAGCATATGTGCGAATGCCACTGAAACACAGTGAATACAGCTGCACATGCACTCACAGCATATGTGCGAATGCCACTGAAATACAGTGAATACTGATGCACATGCACTCACAGCATATGTGCGAATGCCACTGAAATACAGTGAATACAGCTGCACATGCACTCACAGCAATTGTGCGAATGCCACTGAAAAACAGTGAATACAGCTGCACATGCACTCACAGCAATTGTGCGAATGCCACTGAAAAACAGTGAATACAGCTGCACATGCACTCACAGCAATTGTGTGAATGCCACTGAAAAACAGTGAATACAGCTGCACATGCACTCACAGCAATTGTGCGAATGCCACTGAAATACAGTGAATACTGATGCACATGAACTCACAGCATATGTACAAATGTCACTAAAATACAGTAATGACTTTTACTAGAAATATTTTGCTAATGGAAGTGTATTGCAAAAAAAAAAAAAAATTAAAATCTAACTGTACCCGTGCACATTTTAATTTCGACATTTCTATCCCCTTAATCTGCGCGTGCAGCTTCAGGACCTCAGTGTTTCAGATCCATAGACAGATAGATAGATAGATAGATAGATAGATAGATAGATAGATAGATAGATAGATAGATAGATAGATAGATAGATAGATAGGTAGATGGATAGATAGATAGATAGATAGATAGATAGATAGATAGATAGATAGATAGATAGATAGATAGATAGATAGATAGATAGATAGATAGATAGATAGATAGGTAGATGGATAGATAGATAGATAGATAGATAGATAGATAGATAGATAGATAGATAGATAGATAGATAGATAGATAGATAGATAGATAGATAGATAGATGGATAGATAGATATGAGATAGACAGACAGATAGATATGAGATAGACAGGCAGATAGATAGATATGAGATAGATAGACAGACAGATAGATAGATATGAGATAGACAGATAGATAGATAGATAGATAGATAGATAGATAGATAGATAGATAGATAGATAGATAGATAGATAGATATGAGATAGACAGACAGATAGATATGAGATAGATAGATAGATAGATAGATAGATAGATAGATAGATAGATAGATAGATAGATATGAGATAGACAGACAGATAGATATGAGATAGACAGACAGATAGATATGAGATAGACAGACAGAAAGATATATAGATAGATATGAGATAGACAGACAGATAGATAGATATGAGATAGACAGATAGATAGATAGATAGATAGATAGATAGATAGATAGATAGTTAGATAGATAGATAGATAGATAGATAGATAGATAGATAGATAGATAGATAGACAGACAGATAGATATGAGATAGATAGATAGATAGATAGATAGATAGATAGATAGATATGAGATAGACAGACAGATAGATATGAGATAGACAGACAGATAGATATGAGATAGACAGACAGAAAGATATATAGATAGATATGAGATAGACAGACAGATAGATATATAGATATGAGATAGACAGATAGATAGATAGAAAGATAGATAGATAGATATATAGATATGAGATAGACAGATAAATAGATAGAAAGATAGATAGATAGATATGAGATAGACAGATAGACAGATAGATAGATAGATAGATAGATAGATAGATAGATAGATAAAAAAAACAATGCACATTAGTCACAAAAATAAATGATAAAAATAAATGATTGGTATAAGTACTTGTTTGTTTTTCTAGAAGGAAATGTAATATCACATATCATGAATATAAATCATCATGTGAGGCACTGGCTGAGATTTCTTAACATTCTATGACCTTTGAACTACTGTAACTACAACATTTTCAACACCACAGTTTAAAATGTGACAGCTCAGGACATGAAGGATTAAACGGGAAATTAAAGTCAAAATAAAACTGTAATGATTGCAAGAAAGAATATATATTTTTTAAATCACATTTTATTCTTTATATCTTTTGTTGAAGAACATGCTGAGGTCGGCTCAGAAGTGTGCACTATATGGTAGCAGTGCTTGCAACAATGTTTATATTATTATTATACATTGTTGCAAAAACACTGATGCCACATGATGCTTAAAGGTATTCAGATAGAGCATGTGATTTTAAACAACTTTCCAATTTACTTCTTTTATCCAATTTGCTTCATTTTCTTGGTATTCGTTTTTGAAGGAGCAGCTACGCACTACTGGGAGCTATCTGGAGACATCTGGTGAACCAATGAAAAGAGGCATTTTTGTGCAGCCACCAATCAGCAGCTAACTCCCAGTAATTCATTGCTGCTCCTGATCCTACCTAGATATGCTTTTTGACTAAGGATCCCAAGAGAATGAAGCAAGTTAGATAATAGAAACAAATTGGAAAGTTGTTTAAAATCACGTTTTGTCTGAATCATAAAAGAAAAATTATTTTGGGTTTCATGTCCCTTTAAAGGGACAGTAAAGTTAAAAACATTAATTATTCAGACAGAGCATAGAATCAAAAATAAAAATCTGCTATACTTCTATTACCAAATATTCTTTGTTCTCTTGGTATCCTTTGTTGAAGATCATATCTAGTACACTGGCTAGCCGAACATATCTGGAGAGCCAATGTCAAGAGGCATGCAAGTGCAGCCTCCAATCACCAGCTAGCTCCCAGCAGATGATAGATAGATAGATAGATAGATAGATAGATAGATAGATAGATAGATAGATAGATAGATAGATAGATAGATACATGATAGATAGATAGATAGATAGATAGATAGATAGATAGATACATGATAGATAGATAGATAGATAGATAGATAGATAGATAGATAGATAGATAGATAGATAGATACATGATAGATAGATAGATATAGATAGATAGATATCTTTAAAGCCATTTCACTGCATGTGAAGATAACATATATACTGTTCAATCTCTATGTAATCTGTATTTGCTGTCATTATTAACAGCTAATTACTAACATGTATTTACTCCAACCTATTGCCTTAGCTACAAGACATGGTTAATAAATTATACAGAGTAATGTTGCTCAACACAGCATTGCAATTTCCTGTGCAGTAATGGTTCTCACACTAATCAACAAGGCATTCTCTTATAATTATTCTCTGTTAACTCATTTATCTATCTGGATTGAGCTACATTGACCTACCCACATATGCTTTTAACTACACCGGCTATGAATACATAGCTTTACTGATTATAGCCAATCAGTTCACTACTCTGATGGGTCAAGGTTAGGGTTTGACAGAGCAATAGATTATGACTCATTACTGAAAGATTTCCATACATTTCATGTGGTACCCTATGCATTATATAGCAGTTCTGTGAATATAAATAGATAGCAGACAGATGAGTATTTTTTACTTTCTTCTTCTAGCTATTTTGTTTTTTTACAGTAAATGATTATTTGGCATTTTAAAAAAATCATCTAATTCTTTTTCTACTCAAACTCCCTTTCTTAAAAATTCCCGGTGATGAATGTAATACACAGAAGAACATTTTTGTTTTTTCCAATGGGAATAATAGATAAATGTCCAAATAATATTGATATTACTTGCACATTATACTGGCTTTAAATAAAGAACTAAAATAAATAGTGCCCATTAAAGCGATCATATTGTTGTAACACAAATTGTGTTTATTATGCTAATGGAACATGAAATTAAGAAAAAGGCCTTTATGCCAGTGGAATTAATTAATGAGGTTTATGGAGACATAGGGATGTAATTTATTTCTAGATAAGTAAGCCTAATTTGCAGTACCACAGGTCTCTGCAATGCTGATTATAATAGTTATTCCTGCAGATGTGTTCTGCGCACAGCGTGGCTTCCATTAGAACTGAACACCTCATTATATAAACTGCACCTAATTAAACATAATACAGTGATGACTTGCTATACTGTCCCTTTTAAAGTCATTATTAACTAGCAATACACACAACACACTATACAGCCTACATTTATTGTCTCTTGCAGTGTTTTGGTAAGAATCAGATGCTAGAATTTATGTTTCATTGAGTTAATCAACCATTAAGGAGAAATCAGTTTAAAAACACTGCAACAGGTTAAAGAGTACTGTAATTACCTATTACTTTGCTAAAAAAATATAGATAGATAATATATATATATATATATATATATATATATATATATATATATATATATATATATATATATATATATAATAGATAGATAGATAGATAGATAGATAGATAGATAGATAGATAGATAGATAGATAGATATAGGTATATACACGGTTAAAATGTTAACATAAAAGTAATTTGAAAATCAAAGTACCATCTCAAGCATTACCCACTAAGGGAAGACCAAGGTAATGGGTGCTAGATATCTAATGCTATTAAAGCGACACTGAACCCAATTTTTTTCTTTCATGATTCAGACAGAGTATGACATTTTAAGCAACTTTCTAATTTAATCCTTTTATCAAATGTTCTTAATTCTCTTGGTATATTTATTTGAAATGCAAGAATGTAAGTTTAGATGCCGGCCCATTTTTGGTGAATAACTTGGGTTGTCATTGCTGATTGGTGGATACATTCATCCACCAATAAAAAAGTGCTGTCCAGAGTTCTAAATAAAAAAAAAAGCTTAGATACCTTCTTTTTCAAATAGAGATAGCAAGAGAATAAAGAAAAAATTATAATAGGAGTAAATTAGAAAGTTGCTTAAAATTGCATGCTCTATCTGAATCACAAAAGAAAAAATTTGGGTTCAGTGTCCCTTTAAGCGAACAAGTTCTATCATATGCCAAAAGGATAATTGGTTAAAACGTAACTTTCAATACTATATTATAAAATCCTTTAAAACGTAATTAAAAACATAACATAATTCACTCCCTACCTAGACAACATTCTATATACCATAAAAGTATCAGGGAAAGATCAATATAAACAGTCTCAGCATAAATCCGCCTCAGGATACCCGCTATTGCCTATTCACCGCTGAAAAAGATCCCTATTCAATTACATATTATGTGGCTATTATTGCTCACATGTAGCCAATAAAGTGGTGGGACACAATAGTTTTCTCAAAAAGGTGAAGGACCTGGGCATTTAAAACTGATAATAACCAAATAGCTTAATAACATATGCACCTCAATTCACGCCAACCATAGAGGAAAAGACAGGGAGCAAAGATGGTTGGTGTGAATTGAGGTGTATCTGCTAGATACTGATTAACGTTTTAGGCACATCTGTTCTACATCATAAAAACTTTGGTGCTAACAAAGTTCTATGTCAAGAGAGATAGGTGTAACTGATGAAGGGGACTTTATAGTCAAAAATGTATTATACATGTGTTCATTTAGTTAAACAGAATAATTTTGCAATTGACTTTCATTAAAGGAACAGTAACAACCTAATTACAAGACAGTTCTGTTTTCTTGCTACTGTATATACATTCAGAAAGAGAAGCACTCTACAGAAACAAACAGCTCAGTAGCTTGTTCTATGGCGAGTTACCACCTGAGAGCAGAATCTTTTAGTCCAATTGTGCTTTTCATAGAGGAGAACTTTCCTGAAATATATCAGTTTGATCCCACTTAACAATTGGTCAGTCCAGCCCCAAAATACCAGTCAATCCTCCTCTGAACAAGGAAAATGGCAATCCCAGATGATCGTTTCAGCATCATCAGTGAGGGGCAGCCATATTCCTCTAAGCACATTTGGCAAGAAGTCCATGTCTGGTATCCCCATCACCCTTAGGAAGACTTCCCCAGGGTGACTTCCCTCAAACAGAATACTCCTAGGTGGTAATTCACCATAGAACAAACTAGTGAGCTATTCTTCATTCCTAGTAGAGCAATTCTGTTTGTGTATGTCTTGCTACTGTATATCATATCTGCCAAGTCTGAAGATTATTAAAATATATTTTTAAAATATATTAGTATCATGTTTCTGATTTTTTTTTTTTTTAAATGCCAAACTCCATTCACCATTTACCTTATTTGGT
Source organism: Bombina bombina (assembly GCF_027579735.1). Lineage (NCBI taxonomy): Eukaryota > Metazoa > Chordata > Amphibia > Anura > Bombinatoridae > Bombina > Bombina bombina. The sequence continues at coordinate 31,427,237 of NC_069508.1, forward strand.
GGAGTCAATGTGTGCTTCATTCTGCAGACAATATGGATAGGCATGGTCATAAAGTTAGTATAAATTGCATTGTTTTGTCACCCTTATCTGTTAGGGGCAGATACGTAGCAGAGTTAGCCTCAAGAAGTCTGCAAGATTTACTTTCAGCTCTGAGAATTAGAAATCGCTCAATTTTCAGTGCTAAATGACAGGAAAAGGGGCAAAATAACTAATGAAGGTATATTGCTAAGTTGTTTTACTATGCATAACTAAACATTTTATATGACTATCTCATGTTTACTGTCTCTAGCAAAAATGCTTCTTAAAAAAGCAGCATAATCGCCAAATATTAAAAAAAATATCTAATTGCTCCTGAGACAGAGATGTCAATTTAAAACCATATATTCACTTGCTGGTCTAGGTGGGTGCTCAGGGGAGCCGTATAGCGTTCATTATTGTAGCCCCCAACCCGGAAGGGCCAACTGAATGAAAAATAAACGCTGCAAACATAATTATATCATTTGCAACGTGCAGCAGGAGAGAGTCACTTGTTGTGATGTAAATCATTTTCAAAATGGCAACACAATGACATAAAAATAGTGGATGCTTTTGCTTAGATATAGGAAGCACATTTCCAGAATTAATACATCTGCTGTCTCTTGTCCACTCCCGCCGGACAAACATGGAGACAACAGAGATTTATACTAAAAAGTAGACATGAACTCAGATCATTTGTGATGATCCGAATGTGGAAGCAGATGGCCGTTCAATGCGTTCTGCTCTTTTTAGAGAGGGATTTCTTCTTGTAAAAGTGCACACTAAGATCTGGATTTGCAAGTTGTTGGTTTCTTCCAATTCTGTATTTGTGTAATACATAGCAAATCGGATTACGATTGTTAAAAACTACTTAATGATCTCGTATTTTACGCTACGCAAAATGGATCTCATAAGGAGGTTGAGTTGGCTGATGAAATGTTAAAGGTAAATGAAACCTCAAAATGTTATGTCATGATTCAGCATCTTATTTTAAACAATTTACTTCTTTTATCAAATTTGCTTAATTTTCTTGGTATCCTTTATTGAAGGAGCAGCTATGCACTACTGGGAGTTAGCTAAAAAACAATTAACCAATGAAGAGTCATTTGTGTGCAACCACCAATTAGCAGATAGCTCCCAGTAATGCATTGCTGTTCCTGAACTTACCTATGTATGCTTATCTACTAAGGATACCTTCCATTCAATTTATGAATATAATTGAACATTGTATTTAAAAAAGCTTTATTAACAATATTACACCTACAAAATGAAAATAATCGACAACATTTAGCAAACAAAGTGTACAATTAAACATTTTTTTATCTTTTGATTTAAAAGAAGCCCTCTTGAAGAATATCTGGGGGGGTTAAGTTAGTTATAACACACTTTATGGACAGCTAAATATTATTTATATAGTTTATCGAGTCTTGTTTAATTACCTTGAATACTTGTATGATTTGGTAACTCATATTTAGTTTGCATCTAACATAACTCTGAAGAAGTTAAGTACATATTTGACATATTATTGCTTCAAATGAATCATTGAAGATTATTCCCCCTGGAAAAAAACATAATCTTATTTTTATGCAGTGGCATATTTAAATTTTGTGCATGTTTTCCTGCGGTTTATGAAATCTGGTGTACAGTATGCTTGAGATTCTATGCCAAATCATTAGAAAACAACAGTTATTATGATGCCAATGAAGAATGATAACTAAATCTAGTTTACAAATGTACTTCAAATGCTAGCCATATAGTCAGCAGGATTAACCATTTCACTGCTGATAACAATCTATTTTACAAGCCTACGGCAAATGCTAGCCATAAAGTCAGCAGGATTAACCAGTTCACTGCTGATAACAATCTATTTTACAAGCCTACTGCAAATGCTAGCCATATTGTCAGCAGGATTAACCATTTCACTGCTATTAACAATCTATTTTACAAGCCTACTACAAATGCTAGTCATATAGGGCTCATTTCCATTGAGCCGTAATTCGGTTTGCATGCACTCGGAAACCGATAAATATGCTGTTGGAAGCAATATCGTTTATCGACTGCTTCCAACGGCTAGGGTTTTTTTATTTTGGGGGGGGGCTTTTATTATTTTGATAGGGCTATTAGATTAGGTGTAATTAGTTTAAAAATCTTGTAATTTGTTTTTTATTTTGTGTAATTTAGTGTTTGTTTGTTTTTGTAATTTAGGTATTTGTATTTAGTTAATTGTATTTAATTTAGGTGATTTATTTAATTGTAGTGTAAGGTTAGGTATTAGTGTAAGACAGGTTAGGTTTTATTTTACAGGTAAATTTGTATTTATTTTAGCTAGGTAGTTAGCAAATAGTTAATAACTATTTAGTAACTATTTTAACTAGTTAAAATAAATACAAACTTACCTGTAAAATAAAAATAAAACCTAAGCTAGCTACAATGTAACTATTAGTTATATTGTAGCTATCTTAGGGTTTATTTTATAGGTAAGTATTTAGTTTTAAATAGGAATAATTTAGGTAATGATAGTAGGTTTTCTTTAGATTTATTTTAATTATATTAAAGTTAGGGGTGTTAGGGTTAGACTTAGGTTTAGGGGTTAATAAATTTAGTATAGTGGTGGCGATGTCCGGTGCGGCAGATTAGGGGTTAATAATTTTATTTTAGTGTTTGCGATGCTGGAGGGCCTCGGTTTTACTGGTTAATAGGTAGTTAATGGGTGTTAGTGTACTTTTTAGAACTTTAGTTATGAGTTTTATGCTACAGCTCTGTAGTGTAAAACTCATAACTACTGACTTTAGAATGCGTTACGAATCTTGCGGTATAGGCTGTACCGCTCACTTTTTGGCCTAAAAAAAAAAAAAAGCTTGTAATACCGGCACAATGGAAGTCCCATTGAAAAAAGACTTTATGCAAATTGCGTAAGTTAATTTGCGGTACAGCCAAAAAAGTGTGCTGGACAGCTGTACCTACAAGACTCGTAATAGAAGCGGTAGTGAAAAAACAGCGTTATGAGCCTTAACGTTGCTTTTTTACTCATACCGCAAAACTCGTAATCTAGCCACAAATTATCAAAAAAAAAATTTATACATCATCCCTATGAAAATAAAAAAGCCCCCCCAAAAAAAACACCCCCTAATCTAATACTAAACTACCAATAGCCCTTAAAAGGGCCTTTTGTATGGCATTGCCCTAAATTAAACAGCTCTTTTACCTTTAACAAAAAACAAGTTCCCCCTAACAGTAAAACCAAAATCATAAACTACCCACTGCCCCTAAAGGGGCATTTGTATGGGCATTGCCCTTAAAAGGGCATTCAGATCTTTTACAATCGCCCAAAAGCCCTAATCTAAAAAATAAAATATATAAAAAAAAATGTAAACTAAGTCTAACCCCCAAATGTCGCTCTGCAGCACTCTAGCTGTTGCTAGGGACGCGCCGCACGCTCTCTTCTTCCTGATGTCGGTCTGGATTCCTCCTGTGGTGCAAACCCTGCAGCTATGTAAGTACTTCACTTACATTTACCTGTGCACAAGTATAGGTGTTACGTTTTGTTCTCCTGGGTGTTATTGTTGCTTTATTGCTAGATTGATATACTGCTGCTGAACTCTGCTTGTCTGACCACTCTGCCTGTTAACCCCTAAATAGCTAGATTGATATATTGCTGCTGAACTCTGCTTGTCTGACCACTCTGCCTGTTAACCCCTAAATAGCTAGATTGATATATTGCTGCTGAACTCTGCTTGTCTGACCACTCTGCCTGTTAACCCCTTAATAGCTAGATTGATATATTGCTGCTGAACTCTGCTTGTCTGACCACTCTGCCTGTTAACCCCTAAATAGCTAGATTGATATACTGCTGCTGAACTCTGCTTGTCTGACCACTCTGCCTGTTAACCCCTTAATAGCTAGATTGATATATTGCTGCTGAACTCTGCTTGTCTGACCACTCTGCCTGTTAACCCCTAAATAGCTAGATTGATATACTGCTGCTGAACTCTGCTTGTCTGACCACTCTGCCTGTTAACCCCTTAATAGCTAGATTGATATACTGCTGCTGAACTCTGCTTGTCTGACCACTCTGCCTGTTAACCCCTTAATAGCTAGATTGATATACTGCTGCTGAACTCTGCTTGTCTGACCACTCTGCCTGTTAACCCCTTAATAGCTAGATTGATATATTTCTGCTGAACTCTGCTTGTCTGACCACTCTGCCTGTTAACCCCTAAATTGCTGGATTGATATACTGCTGCTGAACTCTGCTTGTCTGACCACTCTGCCTGTTAACCCCTTAATAGCTGGATTGATATACTGCTGCTGAACTCTGCTTGTCTGACCACTCTGCCTGTTAACCCCTTAATAGCGGGATTGATATACTGCTGCTGAACTCTGCTTGTCTGACCACTCTGCCTGTTAACCCCTTAATTGCTGGATTGTTATACTGCTGCTGAACTCTGCTTGTCTGACCACTCTGCCTGTTAACCCCTTAATTGCTGGATTGTTATACTGCTGCTGAACTCTGCTTGTCTGACCACTCTGCCTGTTAACCCCTTAATAGCTAGATTGATATATTGCTGCTGAACTCTGCTTGTCTGACCACTCTGCCTGTTAACCCCTAAATAGCTAGATTGATATACTGCTGCTGAACTCTGCTTGTCTGACCACTCTGCCTGTTAACCCCTTAATAGCTAGATTGATATATTGCTGCTGAACTCTGCTTGTCTGACCACTCTGCCTGTTAACCCCTAAATAGCTAGATTGATATACTGCTGCTGAACTCTGCTTGTCTGACCACTCTGCCTGTTAACCCCTTAATAGCTAGATTGATATACTGCTGCTGAACTCTGCTTGTCTGACCACTCTGCCTGTTAACCCCTTAATAGCTAGATTGATATACTGCTGCTGAACTCTGCTTGTCTGACCACTCTGCCTGTTAACCCCTTAATAGCTAGATTGATATATTTCTGCTGAACTCTGCTTGTCTGACCACTCTGCCTGTTAACCCCTAAATTGCTGGATTGATATACTGCTGCTGAACTCTGCTTGTCTGACCACTCTGCCTGTTAACCCCTTAATAGCTGGATTGATATACTGCTGCTGAACTCTGCTTGTCTGACCACTCTGCCTGTTAACCCCTTAATAGCTGGATTGATATACTGCTGCTGAACTCTGCTTGTCTGACCACTCTGCCTGTTAACCCCTTAATTGCTGGATTGTTATACTGCTGCTGAACTCTGCTTGTCTGACCACTCTGCCTGTTAACCCCTTAATTGCTGGATTGTTATACTGCTGCTGAACTCTGCTTGTCTGACCACTTTGCTTGATTAACCCATATTGTTCTGGATTGCCTCTCTGTTGCCAAACCCTGCCTGTCTGACCATTCTAGCATAGTGCTTGAGAGCACCACAGCTGATAAACAGGGATAACATGAGGGTTTTCGATTTTACAATACGTGTGGTTATTACATTAAAGCTATATAAATCAGATAAAGTAAGGTCACTTATGATGATTATATAAATAGTTCAAATGTTTTAAATATAATATGAAGTCACTATTATTAAAGAAGATTACCTTATTATAAGTAAGGTAGCCAAGCACTATTATATTATGTTATGAAAATGCCAGTCATTACAAGGTACCCTAATGGTTAATCATTAGAAATAGTCTAGTCCAATATGATTTATTGTACTATGTATATAAGGCAGGGTAAAATGGCAACCAATTATGTCCATGAATAAGGAACAAACGAAACATGTAGGGCAGATTGGACCTTTGCCATGACATATCTGCATAATTGTTTTTAAGGTCTGTTGCCTAAAAACTTGTTTAAATTTTGCTGGAAAGAGAATAAAGAGTAAAGGTGCTTTTAAAGGGTTGCTGTGTTCTTTTGTTAGTTTGCTGCATGACCATTCTAGTGGTTTACTCTTGGACTGCTTTACTGTTGCCAAACCCTGCCTGCCTGACTATTCTATTGGTTTACCCTTGGACTGCTCTGATTCCCTGCCTGTTGCCGCCGAAGACTACCCTGCCTGTGGTGAGTGCTGCCTACCTCATCTTGTGAACTTTCTCTGCTCTGGGATATTCCCTATCATTCCGGTTCGACGCCGGTATAAGAAGACTACTGATCGAGTTCGGTCTGATAGGGGAATATCCTATATATAACTACTCAACTCTCTGCACTAGTTGCAGAAAGCAATACCACTCCTGTTGTTGTACCGCCAGTCTCTGCTCCTAGTACTGCATCTTCTTCTCCTGCTTCTAGAAGCATTCCCCCAGATACCACTGCTTGACAAATATGAAGATACCATTGATTGCAGGGGTTTTCTTAACCAGTGCAGGCTGCACTTCCGTGAAGATCCTTGCACCTTTCAGTCTCACCAATCAAGGGTCACCTTTATTATTTCCCTACTGAAAGACAAGGCCCTAGCCTGGGTCTCTCCCCTTTTGGAACAGAACGCTCCGCTCCTGCATGATGCTGATGCTTTCATTTATGCATTATCTTCTGTCTTTGGGACTTCGGGCCGAACCTCTGCTACAGAATTTTCTCTCCTGGATCTCCATCTCCTGGGTCCTTGATAAAGCTTATTGCGAAACGTACGTTGGATTTATTGTTCTCTGGCGCCTTCCATAATACCTGCAGACCAATAAGAAGAGCAACAGCTACTGGACTTTCTGGGGGAGGTTGTGTGGTTCAGTTTCTACACTCCTTACCGCGGTTTCTAGTAACCTGTTAAGCTCATATTGAGCAATTACTACATTGTATTGCCTAAAACTTATTACATGAGGTGATGTAAGCAGGTCTGGTGACGCTATTTTATATATTTTATATATTGTATTTTAATAAATTCATTACTCTGAACAACCGGTACAAGAATCTGTTTACCCAACAGTATAAAAGTGGGTGTGCGCTTTTACCTGAGCTTGGTTATAGCTCCACCGCATGTGAGTAACCATTTGCACAGACACAAGTTTTGTATTGCAACAAAGTTACAGAATTACGCTATGTGGCATATTTCTTCTTCTTTTTTATGAGGATCAAAAGAGACCACACAGAAGACTGAAGAGTGCCAGGAAGATTATACATATCCTTATACGAACTTTACCTATATTTATTAATTTTCACGGTTTTACATATATTAATGGCACCATATATATAACACATTTTCTTGGGTTTTTCTTATCATATCACATTTATTTCATTTTCCTTGTTTGTGATATTTTGGTACTTGTTATCATCTCTCCTGGATCTCCACCAAGGCAATAAAACTGTTGCACAATTCGCCATTGAGTTTCGCACCTTGGCACTTGAAACCACTTGGGATAGCAGGGCTCTCAAGGCAGCCTTTAGGAGGGGTCTGCATGAACGCATCAAAGATTAACTCACTTATCGTGATATTCCTTCTTCTTTGCATGACTTTATAATGCTTTGTATCAGTCTGGACTCTCGCTTCCAGGAGAGACAAGCCAAGAGAGACAGAACTCGGAGGGTCCTTCCCTCCTGTCCTTCTATTCGTCTGGTTTCTGCAGTATCTTGTACCCCTTCAACAGCTTCAGTTACCCCCAACAGAGGAACCCATGGATCTCTCCTCCTTCAAAGCCTCAAAGTCTGAAAGACAGAAAAGAAGGAGATTGAGACTATGCTTTTAATGAGGATCAAACACCCACCAACTAAAGAATTGTGACATTCGGCCGGGAAAACGCAATGCTTAGGGGATAACACTGGGGTACCTTTAAGCATGATCACTACTAAATCCCCTCACTCTTCTTGAATTCTGGTACCTGTAACCCTTACCTTCCTTCAAAATACTGTCCACACTCAAGCCTTTATTGATTCAGGGGCAGCTGGAAACTTTCTGGATCACCGTTTTATGATTCAAGCTGGCTTGCCTCTTCTGCAGAAAAGACATTGTCTCAAAATAACTACTCTGGATGGCACCCCCCTTAGTTCGGGGTTAATCCATTTTGAGTCTGCACCCCTGACCCTGACTGTGGGAGTCCTTCATACCAAACAGCTGCAGTTCAAGGTCATTCATTTCCCAGCACAGCCCGTCATCCTTGGCTTTGTATACACAATCCACAGTTTGACTGGGCTGAAGGACAACTGGCCTCCTGGGGTACCTCCTGTTTCCACTCCTGCCTTGCTAAATTCACTCCTCTGCTCCACATCCCCATAGCCAGTATACAGACTCCTCCAAACCTTCCCGCAGTATATGCAGACTTTGCAGATGTGTTTGAGAAAAAAGCAGCTGACGTGCTTTCACCCCACTGTCCTTATGACTGCAAAATGTGCCTCTTTCCCGGAGCCCCACTTCCTAAAGGGAGGACTTATCCTCTCTCCAAAGCTGAAACCAAATCCATGGAGGAGCATATCCAAGAGAACCTAGCTAAAGGTTTCATTCGCCCTTCCTCCTCTCCTGCTGGGGCAGGCTTCTTTTTTTGTCAGTAAGAAGGATGGTGGGCTCAGACCCTGCATCGACTACAGGGCCTTGAACAACATCACTATCAAGAATCGCTATCCCATTCCTTTGATCCCAAACTGTATGACTCACTCCAGCATGCTCACTTCTTCACCAAGCTGGACTTACATGGGGCATACAATCTGATCCGTATCTTCCCAGGCCATGAATGGAAGACCGCCTTCAACACAAGATCAGGGCATTACGAATACCTTGCAGTCTTCCAGGCATTTGTCAACAATGTCTTCCGTGACCTCCTCAATTGCACTGTCATTGTCTACCTGGATGACATCCTTATTTTTTCTTCCACTCTGGAGGAGCATCATAAGCATGAGAGACAGGTACTTCAATGTCTCAGAGACAATTCCTTGGTAGCCAAACTAGAAAAATGTGAGTTTGACCAAATTCAGATCCAGTTCCTTAGTTATGTCATCTTGAAAGAAGATTTTGCCATGGATCCTGCTAAACTCACCGCAGTTTTAGAATGGCCTCAACCTACATCATTAAAGGAATTACAGAGATTCTTGGGGTTCTCTAATTATTACCGCAAGTTTATGAAGAACTTTTCTCAAACAGTCGCTCCTCTTACGGAATTGACAAAACAGAACAAAGACTGTAAACATTGGTCCCCTGAGGCCATATATGCCTTCACTCGTCTAAAAAAGGCTTTCTGTTCTGCTCCTGTGCTCCTTCGTCCTTAACCTGATCTACAGTTAACTTTAGAGGTTGATGTCTCCAAGATAGGGGCTGGAGCAGTTCTAACCCAAAGGGATCCTTTAACCTCCAAGTCGCATCCTCTCCTAGCCATTAAGATGGCCTTGACTGAATAGCATAATTGGTTAGAAGGCACCGCCAATCCCATTAAGATTCTCACTGACCACAAGAATCTGACTTACCTAGAGACTAATCATTGACTAAATCCTTGACAGGCCAGGTGGGCCTTGTTCTTTTCCCGTCTCCTATCTTCCTGGGACCAAAAAAACAAGAAGGCTGATGCCCTGTCTCGTCTGTTTTCTTCACTCAAGTGATTCCTCTGAAGCTCCTATTGAACACATCATACCTCCCTCCTGTGTGGTTGCTCAACTGAATACCACCCTTCTTCAAAGTATGCAACGTGCCCAGTCTAGTAAACCTCCTGAAGCTCCCGTGGATTCCAATATCTTTTTTGTACCTCTGAACCTACGCACTCCTGTGCTGTCCTGGGCTTATGATAGTAAACGCTCAGGACATCCTGGTTTAACAAGGACTTTTAAGCGTTTTTCCCAACATGTATGGTGGCCTTCTATGAAGTCTGACGCTCAGGATTATGTGAAATCCTGCACAATTTGTGCTGCCAACAAAACTCCCCGATCCTTGCCTTTCAGCTTGCTCCAACCATTGTCCATTCCCAAACAACCATGGACTCACATAACAATGTATTTCATTGTGGACCTTCCTCCTTCTGACCACCATACAGTTATCTGGCTTGTGGTGGATCGCTTTTCTAGACTGGCTCATTTTGTACCCCTAACAAAACTGCCTTCGGCCCAAGAATTATCGTCTTTTTTTCTCTTGCATGTGGTACGACTTCATGGCATTCCTGTGAATATTGTTTCTGACAGAGGTCCACAGTTCATCTCTACCTTTTGGAGAGCCTTTTGTACACTGTTTCCATATCTTCTGGCTACCATCCTCAGGCCAATGGACTAACTGAGAGAGTAAATCAGGATCTTGAAGCCTACCTTAGAGCCTTTGTCAATGCTCTCCATACCAACTGGTCTGAGTTGTTACCCCTAGCTGAGTTGGTAAGAAACACTTATTAGCACTCTTCTCTTTGATGTTCTCCATTTCAAGCTGCATCAGGGTATAAACCTTGTGTCTTCCCTCTTTCTGCTCAGTCCACTGGGGTTCCTGCTGCAGAACGACACGTTACTGAACTCACCACTCATTGGCAACGTATTCGCTGTCAGCTATGTTCAGCTGTCTTTAGATATAAAAAGTTTGCTGATCGTCATGAATCTTCTGTACGTGCCATCTCAGTAGGTGAACGTGTTTGGGTCTCTACTCGACATATTCGTCTACATCAACCCTGTCACAAATTGGGGCCTAGGTTTATCGTCCTTACAAAGTCCTGAAAAGACTGTCTCCTTTTGCCTACAAAGTGGCCTTGCCCAAAACTTTGTGCATACACCCAGTCTTCCACATCTCACTACTCAATCAAGAATAGATATACCCGGCTCCAAGCTCCTCCTCCTTCACTCCTGGTCCGTGGTGACCCTGAATATGAGGTTGCTAAGATCCTGGACTCCAGATACAGGCACAGACAACTGCAGTATCTGGTACATTGGAAGGGTTACTCTGTGGCAGATTGTTCCTGGGTTCCTGCCTGTGATGTGCATGCTCCATGTTTGGTCTTCAAATTCCATGCTGCTCATCCTTTGAGGCCGACTCAAGTTCCCGGAGGTAACCCTTGAGAGGGGGGCTTTGTCGCGCCGCACCGCTCAAGCTGTTGCTAGGGACGCGGCGCTTGCTGCTCATCGCCACACCCTCCCTCCTTCCTGATGCCCATCTGGATTCCTCATGTGGTGCGAACTCTGCAGCTATGTAAGTACTTCACTTACATTCACCTGTGCCCA